>NC_060903.1:16150705-16255705 GCF_014805685.1 Silurus meridionalis
ATGACTTCATACACGAAGTTGATGCCACATACGTCTATCAAATCCATTGGTTTTGCCGTATCACCCTGCCATATCACCAGATCCTGGAGAACTGCGATATTAAGGATGTGTTCATTTGCTTGCACTGTTTGCTTTAAGGCCAAGCCATGGCCCAATTAACACACTTCGTGTACGAGAACAATGGCTAGAATGACTAAAGATCAGATTGTTGGCCTGTCCCCCAGAACCTCTGATTCATAATCACTCTGAGTATGATATGAGTTGCTTTTTATTTTTTTCGCCCACGACTGGAAAACAATTGCGAAGGAGCATTTTTTGAGAGGCGAAGGTTCGGAGAGGACAAAAGGAGCCGGGTTAAAATGAGAACAGCCCAGAAGTGCACTTCCTGCATACCTGTCATTTTGTCTCAAAACAGCTTTTGGAGAGCGTGCAGACAGACAAACCCGTCCCTCCACGCCTCTGGCTGTTTTCTTTAATCGTTTGTTGGAGGTCAATTGTTCATTCCCATGCTAGCAATAAAAAGCGACATGTATAAAGTATTTGGAATAAGTTCACCAGACAGTACGCCTAAAACCCAATCTCAGCCCAGTATGATTATTCCCAGTATAATTGTTCCCGGTATGACTGTTACTAGTATGATTAATCCCAGGTTAATTGATCCCAGTAAGATTGTTTCCAGTAAGATTGTTCCCAGTATGATTGCTCTCTGTATTATTGTTTCCAGTATGATTGATCCCAGTATAATTGCTCCCAATTTGATTGTTTCCAGCATGACTGATTCCAGTATTTTTGTTTCCAGTATGATTGATCCCAGATTAAGTGTTTCAGTATGATTGATCTCAATATGACTGTTCCCACTATGATTATTCACAGTATGACTGATCCCAGCATGATAGTTTCCATTATGATTTATCAGAGCATGAGTGTTTCAGTATGATTGATCCCAATTTCCTTGTTTCCAGTAAAATTGGTCCCAGAATGATTGATCCCAGTTTCTCTGTTCCCAGTTCGATAGTTTTCAGAAGGATTTTTCCCACTATGATTGTTCCAGTATGCTTGATCCCATCATGATTGTTATCACTATGATTATTCCCAGTATGATTGATTCCATTATGATTTATCAGAGTATGAGTGTTCCAGTATGATTAATCCCAATTTCCTTGTTCCCAGTAAGATTAATCCCAGCATGATTGTTCCCAGTTTAATTGTTCCCAGTATGATAGTATTTAGAATGATTGATCCCAGTAGGATTGATTTCACTATCATTAATCCCAGCATGATGTAACCTTAAATACGACAGACAAACTGCACTGTATATATCATAAGTATCATTTTGTTTCTGAAGTCTGTCAAACAAACTTTGAACAACCATCACTAATCCAATGTTCGCCTTTTTTCTTTGAATCTCCTACAAACGTGTTGTTCTGTAACACATACTTTCTTCATAGTAGTACAGATAAAGCCATGAGCATTTTCAGTTTTTTGTATACCAATCAGACGTAGCATCTAATCAGCCAAAACAAAATGAATTGTTGAGTCAGACAAGTGCACTCGTTCCCAGGAAAGTGAACTCTCGAGCTAAATAAACTTGTTTGTCAGTGTGAATCATGTCAATGAGCAGGAAATCTGATAAGCTTGACTTTCCACCTCATGCCTTTTTTAAACTGTCATTTTATATACAGATATTTTCATCCTAGTGGTGGTTTTTCAAGTATCTGTTTACATAATTACCATATCCGGGTGACGATGCTGAGTCCGACCACAACTTGAAAGTGTTTATTGGTTCCCGATAGCTGGATGCGAGTGCGAGGCAAGTCAAAACTGTGAGACAAGCAAACAAACGCAAATCCAAAATAGTAATCAAGACCAGGTAAAGGGTCATGCGGGCAACCTTTAAAGATGGTAGACAATACTTTAATACTTAAATGGGCTATGGGTGAAACAGCATGAATAGCAGTGAAAGAGATCAAACACTTGGAGTCACACAGGAAAAGACCGCTTTAGTGAGAATTTGGAAAGCTTTTGTTTAAGTCCTAATTTTAATGAGTGCGATAGGCAGATGGGTTTAGGTAAGTACTAATCAAGGACCTCTGAATGAAGGTACAATGACCAGGCATGACATAATGACCACCTGCCTAATATTGTGTTGGTCCCCCTGTTGGTCCCCCTACATGGGCCAGTCTTCACTCCCCACGTGCATCAGTAAGCCTCGGCCACCCATGAACCTGTGTCTGGTTCACCACTGTCTTTATCTTGGGGCACTTTTGATAGCTACTGACCACTGCATACCGGGAACAGCCCACAAGAGCTGCAGTTTTGGAGACGCTCTGACCCAGTCGTCTAGCCATCACAATTTGTCGAACTTGTTCAAACCTTTCGCTCGCCCATTTTTCCTGCTTCTAACACATCAACTTTGAGGACATAATGTCCTATCTAGGATGCATCTGCCCACAGTCTATGAGGTGCTTTAATTTACCACTAGGCAAGTCTTGAGTTTTCATTAACAAGGGTAATCCTTCTAAATCAAGAGCAAGTAATGGTAGGACAACAGCAGAAATCCATGATGGATTACTTGATACCATCATTTTGTAATGCTCTTTGATTTATTTAAACAACTTGAGTGTTCAAGTGTATTTGGGTGTAGAGCTGCCTACATCCCTAGTTTAACAGCCACAATCTGCCCCAAGTTAATACACCAGGACTAGACGCTTTTCTTAGTCTATTTTCTTGGTTTAGTGGTTGTTGATATGTGCTCTTCCATTTCAAGTTCATGCCAACAAAACTAGCCACTGATTGGTAGTGGCTGCAATGCAGGGGAATAGATGTGAACGGTAGCTAAGTGAAGACTAAAAGGGGCGTCAGTTTGTTGACCTAATGCCATACGGTGAAGTCAGTAGCAGAAAAAGGACCAGTCATTCTAAATGTTAGTGCAGAAATTAAGGACAAATATGGTTTATTTCCTGGATGGCTTTTCCACATAGCCGTAACCCCATACATCACTTGAGCAATGGTATAAACAACTAATTTCCCATTAAAGAGTTTAACATTTTGGATATAAGCTCAAGGCTCCATTCAAAAACTGAAATGTTCTACTTGAGCAACAACTCATAGATGTTCAAGAACAAGTGGATGGAATGGATTCCTGTATCACAGATGCTGATTCCAAGGGTAACTCCTTGCTGGGTGACAGGGAAACCAGCTGAGCAATAGTGTGGTTGATTATGCAGAGAGTACTGGAGGAGAAATCACTGACGCTTGGCTGTTTTTTGGGCCGAACCTTTAATGTTGCAAGCCCTCAATCTGGGAGGGAAGGAGGTGACAGTCTGTTGCATAAAGCTGGCTAATTAATTAATAATGGCATGGAGGAATGCTAGTTGTTGTTGCTCACCCATGGTTGTCCATTGGACCTGCAGAGCCTGTGCATCCATGGGTGGAGAAGTCATCTGTCAGGTAGAGAATGAAATACAAGTGAGGGTGTTTACTACAACTGATGCGGCATTCAAGTAAACAAGGGCAGATCCAAAACTGCAATCAAAGCCAGGCGAAAGGTCAGGCGATCTTCGAATAGCAGTAACAGAATTCAAGACATCTTGAGTTAGTCTTGATAAAGTTCATGGAGTTTGTCAAGGAGAGACGAATACTGACTATGAATATAACAGAGTTAGAGATCATGTGACTGGCCAGGTGACATGCCTTGTAGTGAATGGTCTGGCGGAATTACAGGATGTGGAGGTTGTGGTTGTTGTTGTTGTTGAACCGGATGGCAGAGGAGTATGAGATCTAAAATGTCTGACTTGTTCATTTAAAGCCAAAACATTTCCATGGCCCTTTGAGCTTCTTGGTTAGGACTTGTCATTTATAAGACTGTTATAATCAAAACTGTCTATGCTGTGTTTGGTTTATAAACCACCCTCCCATACAAAATCTACAGAACTGATGAATACTGAAAATACTATGATTTATTATGGCTCTAATGTTCCTGTTATCATTTTAGTCACAATCAAATCAAAACAAGTTCAAAACAGACCTGATTGGCTGCTTGCTGCGTGTTTGACCAGTTACGTTTTTATCCACTCATAAATAAAAAGACTGATTTCGTAAAATGTAGCAGAGTAAAAAAGTACAATATTTGACTTTGAAATGTTGTAAAGTTAAAGTAAAAGTCTCCCCAAATGGAAAAACTGTAGTAAAATACAGATACGTGAAAAGCTACTTAAATACAATAACAAATTGCGTTTCATTTCATTACTGTCCACCACTGTTTCCATGTAAGTCTCTATCAGATCTGACCTCAGCTATCCTCCACTAATGAAATGTGACACAGCCCATATAAGGGTTTTGTGGAATCAGCAAAAAACTGTGTTAATCTTTAAGTCTTCATATCCTTTTCTAAACACTCATATATACTTTCAGTATCACAGCGTTTCAAAAATAAAATTTTATTTGGCGAGTGTGTATTTTAAGTGCATTTCAATTAAGACTTTCTGACCTCCACTCTTCTGGGAAGATGTTCCACTAGATTCTGAGGTGTTCTTGTGGAGATTTGTGCTCATTCAGCCACAAGGGTGTTGCTAAAGTCAGGTACTGATGTAGATGAGGTGTCCATATAGTATATCACTATATTGTCATATCAATATATTGTTCCAACCCTAACTCCTTCTATAAATTCAGTATCGTAGGAATCGTAGCAGCAACGTAGCTTCCTGTTTAACGTTATCAAAATTGGTATTTAATCAGACGTCAAAAATTTCTATAAAGTATTAGGAGCCTCGTGGATTCACAGGTTTGTTTTTATCTATAGTAAAAGAGCAGTAGTTTATCATTAGGTATATGGTCATACTATAAAAGTGTGCTGATATTGGTAATTAGCCAAATTTGGATTCGCCATGGTTGATTATTTTCTACAAGCATAGGGTGTTTCATACCTATGCATAATACACAGACACACACATACACATAAATACAACGTAATAATGCTTAATCAGCAATTCTTCGGAAAAATATATTTTTCTTTGATATGCTGAATCTTTTACTGTATGTCATACTGTTAACACACAGCATTGTGGTGGAACCGGAAGTTTCTTTTACACACACACACACACACACACACACACACACACACACACACACACACACATTTCCATATGAGCGTCTATCAGATCTGCCTTAGCTCTACCCCTCTAATGAAGTGTAACACAGTCTATATGAGGGTTTGTAGAATCAGCATGATAAATACATGACATAGAACAATTTTAGAAAAGAAAATTGCTTCCTTGTATTTGTTGTACATAAATTACTGTCAGTCAGCAACCATTTTTAGGTGTGTGTAAATTGCTGTAATGATCATTTGCATGTCATTGGGGCTTCAAGTAGCTTAGGTTTGCTAGTAAGCTACCTAGATAATGGTAATGCTGATATGCATGTTAATGCAGATTGCTACACATAGAACAACCTAGCAAGGATTTCCTTTACACATTATTATGTGTGTTACCTACAGACTGTAGGTTGCTGACTGACAGTAATTACAGTAGATATTCAGGAATTAGCATAAGAATGCATTAGAATATTTACCGTCCTATTTATTTAATGCACAATTTACTGAGCATCCGATCAGGTTTATATTTCACATCAAATTGCACTGAATTTAAGTAAGTTTGTCTAGTCAGGCTGAATCTGATTGGCTGGAAGGTAGTTCCTGTTTGTTCAAATGAAATTCAATCCTCACAAGCAATAATAACATACAGTCAAACTTACATACAGCTAGCAGGCCAGACCAAACAAGCTGTGACTTGATACTGATGAACTTAAGGAAAAATATACATTAAAAATGGGAATTGTAACGAAAGAAATGCCACAAGTAATTAACTCCAACAGCTTCAGTGATAGCATTAGAGAAACGTCCTTGGAAACCGCTTCATATAAGTTGTTCATGTTGCTAGTTACACAGTGAGCAACCTAGCAAAGATTCCCTTTACATTTTATTCTAATATTTATTAATATTTTCACATGATATATTTACACATTACCTACAGACTCTAGCTGCACCTACAGTAGATATACAGGGTCTGATACAAGTTTCAAAGTAAACCATATCTTTAGTTTAATTCTGCAAAACATCAAGAGTTCCTGCTATCTAATCTTTTCTGTATACGCAGATATTCAGCTGTAAAATTTGGTATCTACACATATTTTGCTTGGCTGGATTTTTAGATCATTATCATATTTTTTTTGTATAGTTTTAAAGCTGATAAGCTTCGCTATGGATGTTCAACTGCCTTATCTATCAGTTGCTGTTGCTTTTATTTATTAATTCCATCTGTAGTGTTGGATTTTAGCAGGTTTTTTCACCTATGGCCTTTTAATTTGTGTCCTGTCTTATTGAGTAAAATGCAGGCAAATTTTTAATTTTTTTATTTTTTTTAATTAGACGTATTATTTTTCTTTATTAAATACTTCATTTCAAGCAAAACAAAGCAAAATTCAATTATTGGTAATCAAATAAAAATTGGGCAAGTGCTGTAATAAGAGCCCATGTAGTTGGATATTTTTTACCACTGTTTGCGTTTCGTTTAACTTCCTACTACAACATCCGTCTGTTCATTGTGTCCACAAATGAATGACGTCTCACGATGAGAAATCGGCACGAAATCGTACGTGTGCTTGGGATGTATGATATTTTAGCACAAAAAAATTCTAGATTTTTTTAATCTGGTATTATTTTGAGTTATGTAATGGTTTGTTATTTTCCTAATAATTGAAACATCATTGTAAACAAATTTTAAATAGTTTTAGCAGCATTAATCGTGTAAATCCTGACGTTCATGCGAACGCTGTGTATTATGTGCAGCATCCTGCTATTAAAGCCTGCTTTTTTTCAAGCTGTCGTTTTCCAGAACGTTCTCTATGGAGCGCTGAGGTCTAGTGGGAAAAAACTGGAATCAAAACATGAAGGCTGCAACACAGTCAAGCACGTGAGCTCAGCCTCATGGTATAATGTTATTTATCACCTCTTCTTCATAAATATTCAATAAAATAATTATAGCTACAATGAGGGTCGATATTCAGTGCATTTTTCCACTGTATTTGGATGAAGATATTGGGACACCTGTCTTTTCCAGCCATATGTGGTTCTTTAATGAACTGTTACCACAAAGTTGGAAGTACACATCTGTATATGAGGTCTTTGGATGCAAAATACATTCAATTTCCCCTCCACTTGAACTAGGAGACCAAAACCTGTTTCATGAAGACATGTTCTACATGGGTTGGAGTGGAAGAGCTTGAGTGGCCTGCTAGAGCGCTCCTCAGAAAGTGATCTTATCTAAATCTCATGATCAGGTGTTTACAAACTTCAGTCCACAGTGTACCAATTAATATCTTAAAATATTGCTGATTTATTTTTAGTTGATATAGCTTGAGTTTTTTTTTTTAAGGAATATATTAAATTTTCACTGTGATATCACTGTTATATTCTTATATAATGGTGAAACTGATTTCTTTTTTCAACTGAATGATGTGAAATATCAATTTAAACTACTGATACATGCAAGTTTATTAAATTGCCCTTAATTTAGATTATTTATTTTTCAAATATCTAGTTGAAATGCCCCAAAATATATTACAGTACATTCATTTTGCCACAAGTTGTGCAATACCAGAAGGTACTACAAGTTTTCAGCAGTCAGACGAGTTTTGATTGCATTCTGATAAAGCAAATGCACTGTATGAAGCCAGGAATAATTATTTAACCATTACAAGATGATCCTAAACCGGGCTCTCAAAGTCATTAACTTCAACCTGATAATCAGCATAATTACAGTTTGCTTCAGTCAGTGTTTTCACTTGTGTTTTAAAGCTGAAATACAGACTTAACCTACTAATTAACTCACAATAAAAAATAAGAACATGATTGTTTTGGTTCATCAGTTGCATAGGCCACACTTTTCTCTCGGTACACTGGCGTTCCCATTGTGATGGCAGACTGGAAATCGATTTGTCTGGGAATTAAATTGAGAAAAATAAAATTCAAAATTGTTTAAATAATCCCTGAATATGCTGTAAAATTAGTCAGGAAGCTGTTGGGTTTTTGTATGTAGACTATCGTGATTCTGAAAAAATAAAACCCGTTTGTGTCAATTTATAAATACTATTTGGAAAGAATAATTGGGACATGTGAATTTTCCAGCTAAATGTGGTTCTTCCTCAAACTGTTACAACAAATTTGGAGACCCACCACTGTTTAGGATTTCTTTCTTTCTGTATGTAGTAGAATAAATATGTCCCTTCACTAGGAGCCAGGAGACCCAAACCTGTTCCAGCATGACAGTGTCTCTGTACACAAAGCCGGCTCCATGAAGATATGCTTTACATGATTTGTAGTGCAAGATCTTGAGTGGCTCGCTCTAGAGCTTACACCCTCAACCCTATTAAACACTTTTGAGAGTTCTGAGAGTTGGAATTCTGATTGCACCACAAACATATTCCAAAAATCTGGTGGAACATCTTCCCAGAAAAATGGAGGTTATTCTAACAGTAAATGCAGATGCTAAAAAAAACACATTCAAATCCTACTTTTGTCTTTGTAGTGTCTGTGATGAACATAGCTTAGTTTACATCCTCCCTCAAGCGATCCACCTTTCTAGCGAAACAACCTTCCTGTTTACCGTTTGCAAAGAGCCGAAGATCCGAATGCTTCAGGCTCCAGGGTTTTTTTTAAAGATAATAACAACTCTTTAGTATGTTAGCATGCTTGTAAATCCACACCTGTCTAATTAATATTTCTTTCTTCACTCTGTTGCATTTCTGTAGGAACCCTTTCCTCCACTTCATGAATCCTTTGGTCACTAGAGGGCAGAAACTCTCAGACACCACTCAGGAGCGTTTTTTGATCCAGAAAACAACTGGGAAATCGAACACGCATTGATGTACACGGTATGTGATGCTGCATTTCACGTCACAAACTACGATTTACTTTCAGCCACTGCACCCGAGACGACAGTGTCACATGTCTGCCTGAGCAACTGTTTATTAATGGTTGTCTCCCATTTGATGCCACTGTTGGTTTAGCCCATGCTCAGGAATATTACATTCCAAAACGTGGGAAAGGTGGCACTTATATACATGTGCTAATCAAGGCTGACAGTCATGTGATGCAGTGGCAAATGGGAATCATTGTTTCTGGCTATAAATCTTAACCACCTTAAAGTGTGTGTAAAGTCTGTGAGTGTGTAAGTAGAGATGCATTCATAATATAAAAATATAGAATATGGAAATCTTAATTTATTACACAGAATTTTATTTTTTTCATGATTTAAAAAAATAGTGTAGTGAATGTAAATTTTTTTAAAATTTGTATAAAATAAAGGTGCATTTACTTGTTACATGTACATTATAGCACGGTGAAATAATTCTTTGCATATCCCAGCGATGGTAGAAAGCTGGGGTCAGAGCGCAGGGTCAGCCATGATACAGCGTCCCTGGAGCACAGAGGGTTAAGGGCCTTGCTCAAGGGCCCAGAAGCCCAAGAGTGGCAGCTTGGCAATTCTGGGTCTTGAAACCCTGACCTTCTGTTCAGCATCAGTTCCCCATATATATATATATATATATATATATATATATATATATATATATATATATATATATATATATATATATATATATATATATATATGAAATGTCTCTGCATTTTATCGTTCACAGATGATCAGTACTTCGCAGCACCACAGGATCCGTATCTCAGACTCGGGTGTGCCTCCAGGAGGCTCCCCGGGACCTCCGCCGGTGTCACCTATCTCACCCCTATCACGCTGCCTGCCCCGAAGCTCACCATCTCCACGCATGAGGAAGCTGATGCTGACTCTGCCGCTCACGGGTCACATGGTTCGGGTCACGTGCAATCGCAGACACAGCTGGCATCCCGGCGTGGTGCAGTGTAGCCACCCGCAGTGTGGACAGCGCAGGTAACGGGATGATGATGATGATGATGATGATGATGACAATTAGTATTATAATACAAACAAACAAATGTATTGATGACAAAATACAAACAAAATAAATAACTGAATAATGACATTAATAATAATAATAATAATAATAATAATAATAATAATAATGTTGTTAATACACCAACAACAGCAATAATATTAAGAAGACGAAGACGAATTTTATATTATAGATCCAATATAATATGCTTATTATCGATTTAAAGATATTGTTATTATTACTGCACGTGCAGTGAATCTCTGCCTTGGTTGATAGTTTTCCAGGCCTGAAATTCAACTCCTTCTCCACTTCGGCTCAGTCTGTAATTTCCTTCACAGTGTGTTTATGCAGAATTTTGTCTTGATGCTGGCAGTTCTCTTTCAGTGTAATACAACACGGTTCGAGAGGGAAAAAAAGAGCATTGGACAGGACTGTTTAGGAAGGCGGTAGCTCAGTGGATAAGACATTGGACTTTGGTTTTAAAAGGTCATGGGTTCAAATCCCCCCCCAAACTGATACTGCTGAGTTCTTGAGCAAGGCCCTTAATCTTCAACTGCTCAGTTGTAAGTCGCTCTGGATAAGGGCGTCTGCTATACACAGTAAATGTATTTATAGCTGCTATTGATATAAGCGCTAACAGGAAACCGCGTTTAAAAAAAAAAAAATGTATTGTATGTTGTACAGCATTAAATGTAGCTTCGAACCGATAACCAGCGTGACCTGTCATTCTCAAAATAAGAATGTTAGCATTGGCATCTCGTTATTGAGCATTTACCATTTATTATTGATCACTCCCTCTCTTTACTACGGACTCGCCAAATTTGCTCTTAAACAAAGCGAAAAGTCTTTTCCTTTGAAACCGTCTAACAAACAGATGCCCAAAATGGTGCCACAGGGCAAAGTGAGACATGAGATAATATACAGTATGTGAGAAGAGAAAAAGACGGACAAAGTTCCGGACAAACTTTCTGTCACTAGAGGTCACTAAATGACGCATCGAACTTTATTGTACAATAAATTGGATCGTTTCCGATCGTAGTACCGTAAGAAAAGGAACGTTGAAAATGGAACTGCATTAGTTAATCAGATTACAGATTTATGTTTTTTTTATTTACTCTATTCTTTTTTTTATATTTATTCTTTCCTGGCCCTTTTTTTTTGGGCCCTTCATAGGATACGTTTGGGCTCCTCTAATCTAGCAAATAATGAATCTAAGAGTTTGACCCTATTTTTTATTTTCCCCTATTGTTAGCACTGAGTGTGGACAGGTTGATGCACTTTGTTTCTACAGAACAAGGACAAGAAGAAGGGCAGAGCAGATACAAGACAGAGGCCGAGCACTGGGTCACTGCAAGCATTGTTTCATACTTACATTGAAGACATTGTCTGGGTGAACAGAGAACTAGCTTTATTCTTTCACACACTGTTTGAGAGAGAGAGAGAGAGAGATAGATAGATAGATAGATAGAAAGAGAGTAAAAGAGAGGGAAACTAAGAGCACAATGGAGAACATCCTTCTACGGGTCGCCATCGCTGTGTTGAGTCTTGTAGCCGGGGTCGTGTTGGGAGTTTTGGCTGCGTTCGCGTACTTTGTGATATCCGCGGTGTTTGCGATGGCGTTTGTGGTGTTCGCAGTTGTTGTTTGCGTTATTTGCGTTGTGTTTTATTTGCGGGGTGAAATGTGGATGTGCGGCCCTTACTGTGTTTGTGTTAGTCTGGGACAGACGACGCATCATGTGATTATGGTGTGTGTGTGTGTGTGTGTGTGTGTGTGTGTGTGTGTGTGTGTGTGTGTGTGTGTGTGAGTAATTTATTAATTTAATCATTTCTTCAATATGCTATAAATTATTTTATTATTGCATTACTGCTGTTAAATATATTCTATTCATGTTATAGATATTTAGTTGTTTATTTGTACTTGGTCAGTAAAATGCTAAAATTATTATTATTATTATTATTATTATTATTATTATTATTAATAATATTAATATTATTCATATTATTAGTATTAGTATTATTAGTATTATTATTATTAAAACCTGCTTTTTTTTGTTAAGTTGTTACTTTTTCATTTTATATAAATACAATCTAACATTTTTTTATCCATACAATAATCGTGAGTATTTGTTTTGCATAATCGGTACTATTTATTTATTTATTTATTTGATAAAACAATAACCTCTGTAAATGTTTCCCATCATTATATTTGTTTATTTGTAATTATTTTGAATAATATTTTTTTGTTTAGTTGTTTTTCTTTTTGTGTCATATCAATAAAATCTCATATTTTTTTATCCATGCAATAATATTTAGTATTATTAAGTATATTGACAGTAAAAAAAAAATGTTGTTTATTTATTCAGTGAAAAATAATTGTCTGTAATCATTTCTGATAAATATATTTGTTACCTTTGCAAGATAATAGTAATAATAATAATAATAATAATAATAATAATAATAATAATAACAATATAACAATAATAATTAATCCAATAATTCAGTGTAAGTCTGGAGGCTCTGGACCCTGTGGAGATGGAGACGGTTCGGTGTGGCAGTCTGCAAAAGCGAGACCCTCGTCGAGCCCCCATCACTGACTACACTGAGGATCTCGAGTCCCTGCTGTCACTCAATGAAGAGGAGGAGGGATCAGACTCACAGATCTTCCCTTTCACTGAGGTGGGGTTTAATAAAAGTGATGCTGATTGGATAAAGATAATGTCAATCAAACTTTGAGTTCTGTATTAAGTACTGAGAGGATCCTTAAAGACAAATATATATATATGTACACATACACACAAATATGAATCCACACATACAAACCCACTCACACATACACACCATTCCTGCAAATATGACATATATGTAACACACATGCGCACAAATACACACAATGAGCTCTGTGCATCAGTTCCTTTTTTGCTTTTCTCCCATCAGTGCATAAAACCACAAAACCAACACTGAAAACTTGTTATGGGTGTGGATGCATATGGACGTGTGTGTGTGTGTGTGTGTGTGTGTGTGTGTGTGTGTGTGTTTGTGTGAGTTTCTGTGTTTGTTATACAAACGAACCAGTAATAGATTACAGGTTAATTAAAAGACAGTGCATTTATTAAGAACTGTGTTTTGTGTGTGCGTGCGTGTTTTGTGTGCTGTCACGTCACCGTACGTTTGTGTGTATTGTAGGTGCAGTCCCCCCTGAAGAGCCACAGTATGTCTGTCCCATCACTTTGTGTCATGTCACGTGAAAACCATCCGTCTCTTGCCAAACAGCGTCCTCACTCTCACGCCCAAGGTAAACTGCCCCTCACCCTACACACACTCACACACAATTCAAAGAACAATGTGTCATGGATCTTCATCTGTCATCCTGCCCCTATTTAATAGGTGGGGCTTATTGCCCCACACCCCCCACCCATACTCCTGAGCATACACTACTCAAGAGAGCAAAAAATTCAGGGCGGGGCTTCCTAATTCTTCTCTGTCAGTCAAAGCGAGGCTAGTTGTAATGCTCACGTATCAGGAAGCGTGAGGACTACGCGTGCGTTTATATGCTGCCCCAGTAACGCAGTTTGAAAGCAGAGGAAGTACGTGTCAAAAGTTCCGCTAAGATAAGTCCGTTTGGCTTATAATCAACTTGCCAAGCGTGAACTAGCAGTTTTTCAAATGTCGTCCAGACCTGTTCACTTGTCCACAAATGTTCTTTAAATGTAAAGAAATGTGATCATCATTTTTATTCTTTTGTCAGGATTTTATTTGAATTTAAAGTTGTAGACATCAGCAAAATGAGTTCCCATTGTGGTTTGTGTTACACCTGCTAAAAATAGTCTGAGAAACCAGAAAGAGACATCCAAAGGTCAATCAAAGTATTTCTGATTCTATTAAAAACTGCTGACACCAGAACTCTGACACATTCGTACATTGCGCATTTTCCTTTTTTTTTTCTCATGACCAGAGCTGGATGTTTTTTGTGTTTCGCACCACTCTGTGTCAACTCTATACTCTATAGGCTGTGTAGAACCTACAGCTATGACACTGTTGTACCGAGTCCCTTAAGATATACATGTCTGTATGTGTGTGGAAGTGCTGCAAATTCGTTGTGTGTGTGTGTGTGTGTGTGTGTGTGTGTGTGTGTGTGTGTGTGTGTGTGCGTGCATGCAGTTATGCGGAAGCGGTCTTCCTGCATTTGTTCTGCTAAGTCGCTCGTCAGCGCACTAAAGTGGTGCGTTCTCACCTCCCACTCGCTCTCTCCCATCTCTAATGAAGTAATGAAGCGTCTCGGCTGTCCAGTCATGCAGCTTTATGCTTTAGATGTAAATGTCCCAAAAGACTTTAAAAGGCACTTTAGAATGCAGGAGAAACGGCGTTGTAGGTTCGAAACTTTGACTCGGGTGTGAAACTGATTTGGGTATTTTTTCTGCCTTTTTTTTTTTCTTTCAGCCCACTCTTCCCTTTCCTCTTTACTTGGAGGGTCTACACAGAGGTAAGAGTTGACTTTAGATTATAATTTTTTTCAACTAGGAACCAGTGATTGTTCTGGGATAGCCTGATTTTGGGTTGGTGTGTCTTTGTGTGTGTGGGGGGCAGCCTTCAAGTGGATGCAGAGCTCGGCAGTGAGTTTTGGGACAACGAGGAGACGACGGAGGGCCAGGGGCTTCACAACGAGGAGAGCGAGAAGCCGAACGGTTTGCGCTCCCTGGTCCGGAGTCTCAGCTTCTTGGGAAAGATGGCAAGGAATTACAAGGTAGGGAAGTGCAGGTTGGGTTTGTGATGCGGTTGCCGTGTCTATCCTGGCTTTTATATTGAGAATATTACGAGTAACCACATGGTGTTGTCGAGTTTTCATCAAGGAACCTGAGCGTATCAGTGAACAGAACAGGTGACTAGTGATTTCTTGTGGATACTTCACCAAAATGGACAGTAAACTTCAAAAGGAAATGAAGTGCTGTGAAAGAAGAAGAATTAACGGTGAAGGCGTGATGTGAAAAAAATATTTTAACAGTAACACCAGTGTTTTATTCCTCTTTTCCCTCTAGTTTTAACAAAAGAATCCATTAATAGTTACATTTAATGGCCTCAAAATCTGTAAAAACCCTCTGTCTTAATAATTAAGGCTTTATTTTACTGACTGTACAAAGCAATATATATATATAATAAGTGTGTGTGTGTGTGTGTGTGTGTGTGTGTGTGTGTATGTGTGTGTGTGTATATGTATTCTCATTCTGTGTATTCTGACAAAGCACATTGATCTAAACCTGATGCCGTAGACGAATAAGAACTGCTCTTAGCCTTAGAAAAAAAACTTTCTCAAAAAATTCTGACCAATCAGAAATGAGAATTTGTCATCATCTACTAGAAATGACCAGTTCTACATAATGACACGATAATCCTCAACGTACCATAGAACCGATTTCAGTTCACTAAAATTCTCTATAACATTATACAGTTACAGATCAGTTCGTACAGTTAGAAGACTGCAGCGAAAAGCTTCAGACTGCTATAACTAGAGTGAAGAAAAAAGCTTGAGAGAAGGAGGGACCGAAAGAGGACTTCCTCTTCCCTCTTTTCCCCGTACTCAGGTTACAAAGGAAGCTGTCTGGTTTCTCGTTATGCTGCGTCAGGACGTAAAACAATAATCAAAGCAGAAGCATTGTCCCGACTGCACGTTTGCTATGACTGAACACGTATTTCTGATGGGTTTATCCTGATTTATGGTCACATGCATAGAACCACATGCTGTCAGATGGTTGTTTTGTATCTTTTTTTTTTATCTTAATGAATGTCCCAGTAACAGTTTTATTGAGTGTATTGGTATGTGAGCTTGCATATTTCTGGTTACTAATGCAAACTGGCAATCTGTTAGGCTCATCATTCAATACTATCTTGGCTGTTGAATTGTTTTGGCCAGTAGGGGGCACTCCTGGCAATGCAATATTCAGAACCACCAGATGACTTACGGTATATTATATGTATTTGGACCCTAAGCAGGTGTAGTTGTGTTGCTTTTTTGGTTTCTGAATATGATATTATGCTGCTGGAGTGGAAGATCTCGTGGTCTCCTGTGGAGCTCTGACCTCAACCCTATTGGGATGAATGTAAACACTGACTGCACCCCAGGCCTTTTTAACTCACCTACATGAGTATCTGACTTTCCTGAGGTGAACACCAATCTTATGGTCAGGTTCAGTTCAGTACATTTTTATTTATTCATTTCCAGAAGGCAATTTGGTTGCAGCTGAGGGGATAAATGAATGTCTAAACCGCCATCATGCAAACGTTTCTGTAATCATGCCGTAATTTCACTATAGTTCGAAGCTTATCCTTTTTTTTCCCCCTGTAAAGACTGCACATTTGAATTAATTGTAGGAAGAGCAATTTTTCACATCCTTTTTTATTTTATTTTTTGCATAAAGTAATTAAGACTTATGGATACATGCTTCATCCTCCATCTTTCCATCCTACAAACTAATACATCCTATATATACAACTATTACATCCGTCTAGAAAGCTGAACTCTGAAGCACTGACACTGGAGACTCCTTCTCGAAATCGTACACAAACATCTCCTTACCATGTCAATGACCGTTTTTCTTTAATAAATATCACTTTCTTATTTCTTACACGTGTGATTCACATCAGTGAAACAGTATTTGTTGTGCAGGTTTGGTGTGTTGCTCGGTTGCCAGGCATTGCGCTTTGTCAGCAGACGGGCGAAACCCTCAGAGTTCTGCTTGTAGACGTGCACTAGCAACATCTGTAGCAAAGACAGGGCTGTAACAACGAGATTACGGGGTTGAAGCTATTTGAAGCAAGTGACAGAATCCATCATGTGTGTGTGTCTGTGTGTGTGTGTGTGAGTGTGTGTGTGTGTGTGTGTGTGTGTGTGTGTGGGCTGTGCTTGATCTGACAGTAGTGCACATAGATCCCTTCATATAGCAGGAAATGAGAAGGCGGAATCCTGGGACAGCCACATTATAACCTGGATGTGGTATGTGCGTGTGTGTGCGTGTGTGTGTGCGTGTGTGTGTGTGTGTGTTTGGGTTAGGCTTGATCTCTGACAGTAGTACATACAGATCTCTCCAAATAGCAGATAACAAGAGGGTCAAATATTACACTGATCTGTGGACTGTGTGTGTGTGTGTGTGTGTGTGTGTGTGTGTGTGTGTGTGTGTGTGTGTGTGTGTGTGCGGGGGCATGTTTGTTAGGAGCTCTGATGTACATTCTAGTCTGAAGCAGTGTTTTAAGAACCTTTTGTATTTTCTATACATTATTTTCTAATTCATATCGACACAAATGTCACTAGAATTCGAGTCACGGAGGTCGAAACATTATTTAAAACAGAGTTGATGCTCTATAAAATGTCTGTTTGTATTTGTGGGTTGTTTTGATGTCATAACACTTATACCTTTCAGTCCAGCTGGATAATGAATGCAGCAGTTTCATCTGTTGCCAAGAAAACTTTTAATGGAAATTTATCACCGGTGTTACAATCCATGGTGATGTTAATGACAATTTATAACTCAAATGACTTGTAATGTAACTGAAAAACCTGCTGTCATGTATCAGCTTGTTAGAAAGTTGAGCACAAGGCCAGCACAGGGCCACAGGCAGAGTACAGGGCCAGCAATGATACAGTGGCCCTGACGCAAAGAGGGTCAGGGGCCTTTCTCAAGGGCTCAATAAGAGGTAGCTGTTGGTGTTGAGACTGAGATCCCAGAACCTTATCCAGCTAAAGTCGATACTCCCCCCAATAATAAAAATCATCATCATCAACATTTTCATTACAACAACTTGAATATAAAAAAAAAATTCTGGTCTGAATTTCATCCATAAATGAGTAGTCAATCACAACAACGTCACTGGTTTCCTCTTAGTTGGTATTGCCCTTAAATTAAATGTGTATTCGTTACTAAAGATAAATTAAGAAATACGTTGGAAAAAAGCTTGAACCTGGCAACCCTTTTGTGAATAGTGTTTTTCATATATATATATATATGGACCGATTTAATAGTTTTTGATTCCACAACAGCTTCAGGAGGAAAATAAATTGATCTGCTGGCAGTTACACTTACAAGGACATTTCTAAGACGGACTTTTCTAGAAAAGCTGGAAAGGTTGGTCCAAACAGTTCAGTTGTTTTGAACCATTTATAGTTTTGCGACCCCCCAAAACCCAAGTTTTGGGTTTATGTGGTATCTTGCTTCAGTAATGGCATCCATTCTTGCTGTTTAAGATTCCTGTCTGGGATGCAGTGCTCTGTTATACTGCGTTTCTCTACTGATGGTTTCTACAGCTGTAGCGTCATAATGATGGTATTATTACCAGTGAAGGTCTAGGTGTGAACACTGAGAGGGTTAAATTCTTACTTAGAGTTCTAATAATCACTTTTTTTTTAGGTCTAATCACATAATTTCCCCCCATGACGTGAAACCTGGTCTGATTATCATCGATGAAATCACGCTGCACTTATCAGTCTAGTACTCGAGTGTATTCTTTTGGCCTCTCGGTGGTTTGTTTTTCACTTCAGTAGGTGCAATAAATCCAAGCAGGACATCGGAGTTAAAAAACAAGCTGATACCTTTCCAAGCCAGATGTGGCGAGGGACATCTGGAGAGTGTGTGTGTGCGAGCATGTGTGAAAGATTTATGAGCGTTTAAGTCTAGATGTGTGTTTATAAACAGCTCGACGAGTCTTAAGATGTAATTCTATGTTGTGTTTATAGCAGGTGAGTAGCCTGCTCCTGGCATATGCTAGTCTGGGTCTTGCACAATAGCGCTTTTATGTGAAAATGACACACATATGTGTGTGTGTGTGTGTGTGTGTGTGTGTGTGTGTGTGTGTGTGTGTGTGTGTGACAGCAACTGAGCGTGTGAACGTTGCACAGATCTCAGTGAGATTCGCCCTCCCCCGGCTCGGCTCATGCCAGCTGGGCAATTTCTTCTCGGACGGCAGGATTGCATCAGCGCACTGGAGGTCCCGCCCATCCTCCAACTCATTCCTTCCACCTCCTTCTCTTCCTTGTCATCCTCCTCCTCCTCCTCCTTCTCCTTCTCCTCCTCCCGTTTGCAGATCCTCGGCTCGGGATTTTACAGGATGTGGCTTGGAACACGGAACAAACCTTGGTGCTGAGCAGCGGATATGAACCGCAATAAAGTCTAGCTCATGTGGATGTGGAATCTTACCTGAGCATATTTACTCCAGCAGTATCGCGGAGACGTGCCTCGTTTTCCATTGTGCAGTAATAAAGCGCACCGCGTTGTCCTGTTTGCTTGGCACACTGTTGAAAATGAGATTGTCTTCGTTTCAGACATCTGGTTTGCTATCGTGAAAGATAAAGGCAATATTGATATTAAATGGCACCGTCCTTGATTTGAGATTGATGGAAAAGTCCACTCTGGGACGAGTTCATTCGTTTCATTGTACCGTTTCTCACGTTTCTCACGTGCTGAGCAATCTTAGCGATACGAATGTATTAGTATTCAATGTTGCTAATGCAGTTTAATGGGAGAACAATTTTCAGCGATCTCCTGAACATCACAGTACAGTTTTTCTCAGTTGCTTTGGCGCGTTTCTCAGATCAGAAATGAAATATTCTTCATCAATGGCAGCTTGATGGATCTGGGATGCAAATTCACAACCTTCCAAACAGACGTCCAACATGGTAACCACTGAGCTACCAAAAATAAGCACCAATGTTGGAAATGATTATTATATGATGTTCAATACCATTTATTGAGCTGATCAGCGAACTTCAAGCTTTCAGTCTGTGGCCCCAAACCGTCGATGTGCTTGGAATAAAAGCGACTTCAACCAGAAAGATGTCATTTGGTGCTACAGTCTCTTTATTTATAGTTTCCGAAATAGTCTTGAGGCGAAGGCCTTATAACCTGTAATCCATCATCTAGATCTGAGCACAGCATTTATTTGAGCAGCAAAGTAATTAACAACGAACTGCCTTTTTTTTTTTTGGTCCCAGACAGCTGGTGCCTGGGATCGGCCTCATTTATGTACTCGGTGTACCTTTCCAACATTCTGCTATTTCTCCGGAGGTTATTTCTGATTAGGACACTCATTATGATATAGCAGATTATAATATAATAATGTCCTAAGGAGATTTTACCTGTTTAACAATACATACATAATTCATCTTTTACCAGTGGTGGATGAAGTACACAAACCATGGGGTTGATTCAAATGTACTTAAGTATCCAAAGTACAGGGATTTATTATGTCTATAATGTTCCTATTATCATTTATTTATATATAGATAAGACTCCAATGTCACTCTGTGCACACCAATCTATTAATTGAATGATAGTAATTAGTCAAAACCTTCTTTTAACTTCTTCAAAATAATCACGCCAACAAGGCCACGCGTGTTGTGGCAAGTTCGAGTCTGGCGTTTCTTCCATTGTTTATTTCTCTCTAAATGTTATGTTTGCTGTTGAACTGATGCTGAACCGTATGTTGGTGATAAGTAGATACACCAATCAAGGCAAATTCAAAACAGAGCACGCGCTCGACCCTGATTGGTGGCTTGACTTATTTATCCACTCATGACGACTGATTACGCAAAATGTACATGAGTAAAAGATATCAGACTTAAATATAGTGAAGTTAAAGTTAAATTGAAAAAACTACTTAAGTACACTAACAAATTACATTTACTTCGTCTTTTACAAACATTACGCACGATTTGAAGAATCGACATGCAGAGTGTTGTGAAACATCTCAAACCCTGAGATGTGACACCTACAGTATGAGAGATCCTGGATTAGTTATTATGAGTCAAGTCCCTGAAGACCATGAACTTCTTTAAGAACTACACTTATTTGAAGCAAGCTTGAAATGATTGCTTGTTCGGCTTATCCTTTAAACCGTGAACCTGCTTTGTGCTCTGAATAAACAGTATTGATATCACATCATGTTTTCATGACCTTTAGTTCCGCAAACGCTTTTATAAAAAAGTACTTCTTCAGTCCTCGTTTTCTATCCCCTGATTTTTAAGGTGGTTCGAAGCAAGTGCTGGTGTTTAAAGGCAGTATTTTAGACACTTCTGGATAAACACTTAATAAATAGTTTCTCTCCCCGTTGGGATTAGACTGAGCCGAAACTATGTTTTTTTTAATCTGATCTTAAAACCTACTTTTCCAGGATAGTTTTTAGGTGATTTGATTAATTTTTTCCCCAATTTTCCTGCTTTCCTGCTGTGTGAATATTGATGTCTCTTATATAAAGCCCCGTGTGCTCCATATTCAGTAAACGTCATTATCCTTATTGAACCCGTGTGGACAAGTGCAGGGACAGTTGATTTAGGAGAGGGCAGTTTGGGTGGATTATGGTGTGTTCAGATTGATCTGAATCTCTCATTTTGGTAGCACTTTGAAATGTAATCGTACCTCCTCGCATTGTTGTATTCACTCGTTCAAACACACCTCTGAAATTCAATCTCTCTCTCCTTTTTGTCTCCAACACTCCCTTCTCTTTCATGCTTCTTCTGTTCTTGGTCTCAGTCTCAGTTGTTCACAGTGTGTAATCTATCCTCTCGTACTGCGCTGTGTGAAATAACGACATAACATCAACCAACAATCGCCCCTTCACAAGCCTGTGTGTGTGTGTGTAGTTTTCAAGGCCAGTCTTTGCAGTAACTGCTGTGTAGCCTCTAAATGACCTCAGTGTTATCTCATATTAAACCCCCACAACCCGAACAGACTCAAAAACGATCGTCTTGCTAAAAGACTTTCCGTGTTGCTTTCAGCTTGACACACACTCTACATCTCGCAAACACACTCGTAGGCAGCTGCATTCATCATTTCTTTTTTTTTTTTTTACTACCCTTCAACTGCTTTTTGTATTTTTTTCTTGACATTCTTGCAATTGAGCCAAACTTAAAAAAATAACCTGCAACAAGTTCATACAAATGATGGTTTTTGTTTTGGAAACGGGAAAGGGGCAGAGCAGATTTGAAGGGATAAGCTTATTTCTTCACTGTAAAAAAAAAGGTCAAGGTACAGTAGAGAAATCACAGACTACACCTCTACTTTAAGGTTAAAACTACACCTTTAAGTCTAAGTCCAAGACTAGAACTTGAAGTACAAGTTCAAAACTATACAGTTAATCTAAGACTGCACCTTTAAATCCAAGTCCAGAGATATACCTTTAAGTCTAAGATTACAGCTTTAAATCCAAGTGCAAGACTACACGTTGACTTCACATGGACACACTGACAATGACTACACCATTCAATTTAAACCCAAGTCTAATATTATACTTTGTTGTCCAAATTCAAGATTAAACATTGAGGTCCAAGTCCAAAGATACACCTTGAGGTAGAAGTCCAAAGGTATACCTTTAAGTTTAAGACTACACCTTTTAATCTAAGTCCAAGCCTACACCTTTATATTGTAGCCAAAGATTATTCTTTTAAATTCAAGTCCAAAATTGTTCTTTTAAATACAAGTCTAAGATTACACCTTGAGGTCCAAGTCCAAAGCTAAACCTTTAAGTCTAAGACTACCCCTTTAAATTCAAGTCTAAGACACCATGAAGTCCAGGATTGCACCTTGAGGTCCAAGTCCCTGGCTATACCTTTAAGTCCAAGTCCAAGATTGTACCTTAAGGTCCAAGTCCAAAGCTAAACCTTTAGGTCTAAGGCTACCCCTTTAAGTTCAAGTCTAAGACACCATTAAGTCCAAGATTGCACCTTGAGGTCCAAGTCCCTGGCTATACCTTTAGGTCCAAGTCCAAGATTGTACCTTGAGGTCCAAGTCCAAAGCTAAACCTTTAAGTCTAAGGCTACCCCTTTAAGTTCAAGTCTAAGACACCATTAAGTCCAAGATTGCACCTTGAGGTCCAAGTCCAAGATTGCACCTTGAGGTCCAAGTCCCTGGCTATACCTTTAGGTCCAAGTCCAAGATTGTACCTTGAGGTCCAAGTCCAAAGCTAAACCTTTAAGTCTAAGACTACCCCTATAAATCCAAGTCTAAGACACCATTAAGTCCAAGATTGCACCTTGAGGTCCAAGTCCAAAGCTAAACCTTTAGGTCTAAGACTACCCCTATAAATCCAAGTCTAAGACACCATTAAGTCCAAGATTGCACCTTCAAGTCTAAGTCCACACCTATACCTTTAAGTCCAATACTACACCTTGATATCCAAAAATCATTAACTGGATAGCAGGAGATGTTTGAGTTTAAACCTGCTTAGAAACCTTTAGAACAGAAGGAGAACAGTAAGTGGACTGTCTTAAACTTCCTGCTATTATCAGAACACCTGTCTCATCTTACCTGCGCTCATGAGCGTGGGCGATTGCGAAACACAGTTTCAGCCGGTGACACAATAGAAGGGGATGAATGGAAAGTGAGTCACTTTATTGAAAGAAAGAGTGTCTGTTCACTCAGTAGCTGTGGGATGATTTTTTTTAATGCAGTTTCCTATGAAACAGACAGACAGAAACAGCAATGTGGGGTGTGATAGAAAAACCTTTGATTTATATCACACTATAAATGCAACCTCATCACTATTTCAGGTGCTTACATACATTATTAATTATATTTCCATCATTATATCTACGCGCTCGAAAAACTTCGTCAGGCATCTTACCCAACCACTATACGCGTCATTATTATTAACGTTGATCGAAGAGGTCTCCAGTGTCAGAGCTTACGTTCAGAAGGTTTTCCACCACAGGAAAGTCTTCAGTCATGTCTTCTTTTGAGTTTTCTTTTGGAACGCTAAACCCTGTCCTCGAAAAAGGGGAACATTTTTATTCATAATATTTCAAATGTAACTGAATGAATGTCTTTTATTGATTGTTGTATATTTTATTAATGCAAGTTGTTTGGGACGTGCTGTTATCGGAAAGCATCCCATGATTGATTATATCACTATAGGAATTCACCAATAAGTTAATCTGACTCTTAGTGTGTGTTTAGACTTTGTGTCACTGCGTGAGTGTATCAGGTTGGTGTCTGTTTAGTTGCGGTTTCTTCTCTTATTCCTACACCTTCCTACACATCTTGCACTCCTTTCAGCACAGTAGGCGGAGGAAGAGTTTCCACAAAAAAAAAAATCCAGTCTCGAACATCAACACTACAGCTCGGCGTGTGTTATTTACATGTGATGATGATTTGAAGAAGTGTAATGCATCAGCACACCCAAACAGACTGGCACACACCCCACACTTCTGTAAATTCCCATCAGCGAGTAGCTTCTGGCTGAGCCTGAGTGGCTACGGAGTAGGGCGTTCCTTTTCTGCTTCTCTAAATTTAGATGATGCTGTGTTTCTTGCTTCCTATCCAACAACCCATGAGACCCGTCTGGGTGAAACCTTCAGGCAACTTTCTCTGAGTGTTTTGGACCTGCGATGTCCAGTGTTACAGTACATCGTGACTGATACGTTCCATATTATTAATGGTAAAATGAATAGTAATAGTTGTGACATTTATACATAATAAGCGTAACTTTAAAAAAGAGACGAAAACAATCAAACAAAAAAATAGATCAAATACAGATTACATTAGCTTTTTACATTTTTTGTTCTATTTACATTTTACATTTGCTTTCATTTTTTTCTTTTTTGAGACTTACAAACACAATGTTGTGTATTTGTAAATAGAAAAGTGAAAAAACAGTGTTTATATATAAAAAAGTGTTTATTGTAAAAAAAAAAAAAGGATTTTCAATGAAATAATAATAATTATTTTCATTTAAATCTATATATAGATATAAAAGATGTTCAGGGCTAAAGTATCTAATAAAATATAGATAAATAAATTAGATTATTTTTTAAAAATTTGTAAAAATTGTAAACTTTCATGTGAATAAATGATATATAAAAGTGTATTACAAAAATAGTATAATTTTATAGATAGATAGATAGATAGATAGATAGATAGATAGATAGATAGATAGATAGATAGAATGAGTTTTAGAAATAAATTAATAAACAAACACGATTTATAAATAAAAGTAAAAATCAATTCAATAAGATGAAACAAGGTTTTTATCACATCGCTCATTACAGTGGGCGGGGACAGAGACATAACCTGAACACTGATTGGCCAAAAGTATGAATAGGGTTTGTAGGCAAATTAAGTGGGCGTGGCGTAAGACGAAGCCTGCGTCGCATGGCTACCGCTTCCCCTCTTTTGGCTTTTTTTTTTTTTCTTTCGTTGTCCCGCCTCCTCCGTTATGATTGGAGGATGACCTGTCCATATAATCCGGTTAGCCAATCAAAGGCCAAAGAGGCGGTGTTTAAGGGGAATGCGGTTAGGGAGGAAAATAACGCGGCTCTCCGGGTTTCCTGTGAGTGTGAGGAAAGTACAGAGAAGAGCAGCGTTTGCTTTTTTTATGTTACATCTACACGGATATTTGGAGAAACAAAATAAGTTTATGGAGTTTTTTATTTTTACATTTTATATTATATTCATCCAGGCTGGATTGTACTTTTAGTTTTTTTTTATTGTATAATTAGTTCGGATCCGAGAATCCGGATCTTTTTTCTCGGGTCCTGATGCTCGGTATGTCCCGTGTTACGGATCCGTTAATGAAAACACGCCAGAACAGAATGAAGGAAGTCAACTTAAAGGTGAGGTTTTCATCCCATCACTACACATGACAGTCGCATCTTTAATAACAACACGTCTAGCGGGTTTTAATGTCAATTTAAATCGAATGCAATTTTAGATAATATTTTATCAACTAAAAATAAAAAAACAAGCCGAAAAATTCAGCACAGTGCAGCGATATGCTCGGGTGATTTTCCGTCGGCAGACTGCGGCACTTTAAGAAAATAGCGGCTCGCGATGCCTTCCTCATTTAAAAAAAAAAGAGGAAATTCTTATCAACTTATTCATTTATATATATTTATATATGTTTATTCAATTTACCAAAACGTCCCGTTTGCTTTAATAAAGGTTTTTCTTTTACTTTTTCCTCATCTGGATCTTTCTTTTCCATGCCATGCTGTGTTGGAAAAGAAAAGCGTGGCGAGAAACGCGGGGTTGCATCCCAAACGCAACAGAATTAATAGCTGTAGTGCACTACGTAGGCTGCAGAAATGTTTTTTTTTTTATGACTCGTGTAGTGTACTTGCGTAGGGAGTAGGGATGCGTTTGAGATCGGGCCACGTTGTCTTCCATTGAAAAGGAACTCGGATGGGGGAGGGAGGCTTGAGGAGCTGGGAAATAATCTAAGGGTCATTGTAAAGACCTTTAACGTTTATTTTTTCTTAATTTTGCAATCATTACAAAAAAAACATGTATAAATAATTATAAGGGTATATTTAGCCTCAAATCTTTTTGAAATGCAATATAGTACTAGATATAATACACACCATGGAGTGAACAGGAGTGCATTTTAGGTTCATTATAAAAAAAAAAAAAACAGTACATGAAAAAATTTAACATGTAAAAAAAAAACATAAAACGTCACCAAAACAACCCTGTATTAGTAACCTGGTGCACTTAAAAGAATGTATGCGCTATTCTTCTTATTATATGGAACTCTGGAGGTCACCAGGAAACCAGTTTTTTTCAGCCATTGTGTCCTGCCACATGAGACGGACATGAAGATACTATGCGGTGACACGTTTAATCAGCCGCAGAGTCACATATCGTAGAAGAAGGCAAACCGTGCGTCAGTTTGGCCAATTTTCTGGTAGATCCTTCGAAAGATGAGTGTGAGATGCCGAGACGATTGCAGATATGTGGGTCCAACTCATACCCCAGTCATACAAGAGAGGAAGGAAGTAGATACGGTGGCTTTATTACACGTCTAAATCAGGCCGTTAATGCAATAAACTCGATCGACCAACAAAACGCGTACAGGTTTTATTTATATCCAAGTGCTAGTGCTTGCACACAAAACCGAGGCTGCACAGGAGACTAAATTTAGTCAGCGACACTCGCACACTCGCTTAGATCAGCTCGATGACATCATCGTGCAACACAGTTCGTGGATTCAGCCTGTAGTCGGAAATCACGTTTGAAAATTTAGCGTCTGCTACAGTTCTGTTAGGACACGGTGAGGATTTTGCACCGAGATCGTCTACGTTGTTGTTCGGGCGTAAATGAATTTTTTTTAACTCGGTTGCATTCTGACCTTGAGGCCATTTTATTTGTCATCAGAACTCTAGAATGCTATTTGAGGGTCGATCTAGAGCAAAAACGCGGCTAATTATTGTAATTATTCATTAATTAACACTTGAAAACGAGCAGAAGGGTTTTTTTTATTGACACGTAGGATTTTATTCATTCAACGAAAGCGTAGTTTTTGAAAACACTCTCCAAAGTGGATACAATGGAAAACGGCGTTTCGGCATCGCGGTGTGGACGGCGGAAAAAACGGAGGCTTTCGAAAACGATGGCGTCGTTTAACCGCGCCGTTTCGAAGAGCCGGGAATGGAACGTCAAGCGGAAATGCCGCAGGTCGAAGCATCTTAGCTACTGCCCAGTTTCCGTTTTCAGACGTTTCTGTGTGAATGAACAACTTTTGGGAAATGATTGAAACTGAGTGTGGACGTGGAGCGGTTTTAAACGAAAATGCTTTCATCAAATTGATCCGGATTGGTGTCGCCTTATTTGCATCGAAGGTGCGCAACCAGATTCTGAACACGCCCAACTTTCCGTCCAATTTCTCAAACAGTTTTGTAATAAAACCGCTTGACACTTATCTTATTCTTCTAAACACATCTCATGGTTTTGGACTATACCTCAGGCCACGCCTCCTAGATTTGCTTTAAAGATGCAGCTATGATTTTTTTTTAGCCGTGCCACATTTGTTTAGTCAGCTGATGCCGCGATATGCCTTTTCTTGCTTGTTAACTTTGGGATTTGGGATACTTTTAAACGCATAATCGTCATCCCCCTTCTTTTTTGTTGCTTTTGAAGCCGCTCTTGGATATTCATCCACATCCCAAAAAGACATGATCCTGGAGGGGACGAGCTCCTTTTTTCCTGAGGGCAATCAGTCATCCATGAGGACAGAGGAGACACAGAAAGGATTGTGACCAGAGCCCAAGGCTTAGACATGAGACAGTCCTCACATACACACACTCACAGAGCGCTAACAGAGAGCAGCGCTAACAGACCTCCTATTATTACTGGAGCGCTCACAGGGTTGACTTCACCTCCGTTATCCGCTCCTTCGTCTCTCACAGTCTCTCGTTGTCTCAATCAGACCTCTGTTCTGCCTTGTACTCGATATAATGGTGGCACTCGGTGCTAGTGATACACACCCGGACCTTGGCATACATTGTCTGTGTATGTGTGTGTGTGTGTGCACGCTTGAATTCGTATCTCATACAGCCCAAGGTGAAACGCCATCAGTGAAGGTCGGATGAAGAACAATGTCTCTGGATGTCTGGATCTCTGCGATAGTAACAGGATTCACAGATTTGCAGAACACATCGATTTACATTCCGATTTTCAAACACATACAATCGCGATTCCACGATACACGATAATTATCAATGTGCACAAGTCTAAAATTCTGTCAGGAAACTTCCAGAAAAACAATAGTATTCATAGTTTTAAGGTTTCTTTTTTATTATAATTAATTGTAGGAGAAAAATCAGTAAATACTGTAAGTGTACGGTATCATAAATGATCACAATATCAATATCATATCACCCAGCCCTGGTTTAATACATTGCAAACTATTGGGACTGAATGCTTGATTCTGATTGGTCAAAAAGCCTGGATGTATTTTTCACTTTAGTGGTCGCGTAGCCGGAATTGAAATCGTAGGTTTATATCAATATTTGTACACGCATTAAACACATTGGAACACAAACTTTGCTGTACATTTCGTGTTTTAAATGATTTTGGATTTTTTTTTTAATGATTTTTAATAAGTAACAGTGAAGTTTTCAACGCATTCAAGGAACGAGTCTTCGGTTTCTGAGGTAAAGCTGTAGCTTCAATTCGAACAATGTAACAATGCGATATATATGTCGAAGGAATTGTTAATTTCTCTCAGAGAAAAATCCCTCTCAATAAGGCTTTTTCAATACAGTAATAACACAGTTTATATTTCTCTCAGCGTTGTGGGTTAGCGGTGTCTTCAAGTCGAGTGAGGTTTTAGTCATTACACGACAGGAAAAAAACGATGACGGGTTATGACACCAAGGGGATTTTGTTCGAGGCCATCTTAAACTTTAAGACCGATTTAACGTAGGAGTGTGTCGCGTTTTTGTCTGGCTGGCTGAATCAATGCATTTTCTTTATCTCATTTTTGCGAATATCAACATTTCTAAATGGATTCATAGATAAAATATGGTAACAAATAAACAATATCCATATGTCACGTTTAATCTAGCCTTTGTGTGGCTAAAGTTCAGCAACAATAGAAACGCTCTAATTAATCATATAGTATTTATATATACAATATGGGACACTATAAAACGTATTTAGCGACTTTATTTTGAACCCTGGAATGAAACCTCTGATGAATTATGATACTTTCGTTTTATTCGTGGTTTATATTTGTTTCTATGAAAACTCATTTGGGGTGATCGTGGTACAGTGTGCCTGATTTGACTGAATATTTTACTTACACAATGATTGATAATCATTTCGGAAGGAGTCTCCAGTGTCCGAATTATTCAATTTGACAACCTAGAAACAGTGTTAAATTTGTCAGTATCAAGCGATAACGTAAGCAATACCAGACTTTAACGCGTAACTATAAACGGATAGAAAAGTACAATGCACTTTAAATAAGGCATCTTGTAATCATTGTCTGAAATTCTCAGCCTCTGAGAGAAACCTCTGTCAGAAATCCTGATCTACGCACTGAACCGTCTTGTGGATATGACGGTGTCTTCGGTGCACCTCAGGAATGTAGTGTGGTTTGGTGGAAGTGTGTTTTTTCCGCTCAAGTGCTTGCTCAATCCAGACGCTTCTCATACCCTGGGCATCCAGGACATGCATGCATTGAGACTCATTAGACTGCTGATCAAGAGATCCTAATTTTTTTTCCTCTAGCAAAACATTTCCAGTGTTTGTGATACGCTTTTATCACAATGTCTGTTTGGAGTCTTTGGATTTGTCTTGATGATCCTCACGGGCAACAAGATCTTTAAACAAAACGGCTTAGGATCTAGTGATTTCTTGTCAATGTTCGCACCCTCCCCTTTCAGCACAAACGTTTGCCAAGCAAGCGGTGCGAGGCTACAGGGTAAATACCAAGCAGACTCCAGAAGGAGGTGGAATGTATCTGTCGGTTTTCAACAGTAGGCATCATCTCCAATGTTTGGAGTTTAGTGTCTAAAAATATTCTCGGATGGGTATTTTACATCTATGGCGTTCGGCAGACGCTCTTATCCACAGCGACAAAATAAGGTATTCAGGGGTTATAACCTCGCTCAAGCACTCAGCAGTGGAGGTTTGGAGCAAGGATTTGAACTCATGAGCCTTCAGAGCAGAAGGCCAAGGTCTTCCTACCACTTCCTGTATTTTAATTATGTGAGTAATTATAACCCCACCCCTACGCGTTGCTGCTGCTTTTTACTTAACTTCAACCGGTTGTTACACAACCAGGTTATGGGAATTCATTTGAAAACGGTCGCCTGCCTGTTCTAAATAAGAGCTCAAGGAAACGATCGCAACGCTTTAAAAGCAACACAATCCCAGGTTCAGAAAATGTAATGAAGCTGGGTTTTTTTTAGTTTTTGTTCGTTTCAAAACACAGAAAACAGGCAACAGTTTGGACCTTCAACCTACACAAACTTTCAAAAAAGTGTTCGCATTAATCCACTTTGTTCCACCCACAAGGCCACCGATTGGAGAAGGTCAAGAATACAAGGTGCTTTCGTTGAAAATTATGCGACCTTGAACCCACAGCGCAGAATATTTGCGCTTGAAAGTGCTATCTGCCCTCTTCCACATACTCATCTTCTCTTTCTGCAGGTGTATTTGAAGAGATTTCGAGAAACGCAAATGTTTTTTGAGTAACCGCTACACTCGTTTTTTCCCACACATTAAATGTGTGGTCGTTAGCATACAATAAGGCGTATTGTAGCCAGAATATGGGGATTAGTTAGCGTCATAACTAGCGTAATACCCAAACAACATTTCTTGATGTTCTGATTGATTGAGCACTTTTTTTTATTTAAAAACTATTTTTTTTAACTCTTAATCACTTCCATGCTAACATTAGTCTTCATGTCTCATTCTCAGAGCTCTCAGGTAATGAAACCAGCACATGGATGTATTGTGCTGTTCAGCTTACAGAGTCACCTCTCAGGATTCAGGGTTTGCGTGAAAGTAAAACGCTAAAAAAGCATCTCTAAAACGAAAAAGCACGCAGGTTGCACAGGACGAGGGAAGTACAGCATTAGCAGAAGTCCGAAGAGAACATGCGCAAGTGTGTTACTGTTTTAGCCTGCGGCCATCTGCAGTGGGGGATGGAGGGCACCTGTGCAAACAGCAGGGCCAAAGCAGAAACTCTCCAACAGCTGAACAGACACAAACACACACACACACACTGTAAATATCACGGCGAGTACAAACGTCTGAGGTCACTAATAATCACGATTGTGAATTTTTTTCTAATATAATCTCACAGTTTTTGTGATACGCTTCAGGTTTTTGAGGTTCACAATCTAAATAATGGTCTTTTCTGGTTAGATATTTGCTTTACTATTTTTGAGTTTCGGTGACCCGGAAAACCTACCTCATTATTTTTTCGCACTCTCATTTCAAAAATACCTCATCTTGCGTATACGTAGGCAGATCCTGGCTACGATTTTATGACAAAAAGAAACCAGACTCTCCAGAGAAATCTTGATTACAGGCTTTTGAGGTGACTATGATGAGGCAACGCGATCTCATTCAATCTAAATAGGTCGGATTTTGCTCGTTTCGATGCGAATTTTGTTTCTTTTCGTTTCAAACCACATCTCTAATAGTTCCCAAATTTCAAATTCACAACCGTACACAGTGCAGGATTCATTTTAATGCTTTTCATTCACTGTTTGTGATCATTTTAGGTTTTAAACCGAATTTTCTGATATCAGTTTTATGTCTGGTAACTGTTGTGGATGAAAAAAAAAGAGTAATAGATATGGTGGTTATGGTAGATGATATCGGAGTGTGAGAAGACAGGAATGTGGGTTTAGTGCTTTATTAACCCGCCTGAATGCTTGTGCGTACAATGCTGGTTGGTTTTCGGGTCAGTGGTTTATTTTGTATCTGAGAGCCTGAAATTCTGACTAAAAAGCCTGACGAAACAGGAAGTGAGCTCACTCGTTAGTCTCGACATCGCTCATCGCTGTTTCCCACAGGGCATAATCAACCTGGGTTTTATCAGGTTCTGTCTTGTACAAAATTTTTGTGTTTGTGGGTTTTCTTTTCCCAGATAGACAGATTTGATCAGAATTATGGAATAACGCCTATTAGATATAGTAGTAAAAATGTTGTGGATAGAAAAGGATAGAAATGTGGTATTAAATTAAGTAATAAAGGATAAGCTTTTTTTTTGGATTTCATTACTTTTATGTCCACATACTCTCATTTACATCCGAGAGTTCGAAAGCACAGCTGAGCAATCAGTCTGAAAGTGTTTTGGTTTTATTGCAGTGTTGACTCCATCTCATTTGCTTTGTGTAGTTGAACAGGTGTGTGTGTGTGTGTGTGTGTGTGTGTGTGTGTGTGTGTGTGTGTGTGTGTGTGTGTGTGTGTGGTCGGTTCTAGTTGGATCTCCCTCTGTGCGTCCTCTTAGACGTCCTCCTGGGAGTTTTAATTGGCACTCCAACCACCCCCAGGGGTATTGTCGGGGTTGCTCGTTAGCCGATTTATGTCAAGAAGCCACCTCGATGTTAGCGGAAGTGTAGGTTAGCCTCCATCTGCTTTACGCCGGAGTGTAGGAGCATTCTCCAAACACGCAAACAGACACCAGTGTTTGCTCTTCTCTCCATTCTTGTCTATTATAGATTTTATGGAATACCCACATAGTTGAGTTCAGTCAATTCTGATTGGTCAGATGCGACAGTGCTATAGTGAATGTGGAGATTTGGCGTTACAGCTTTGGCGACACCTGAGCACAGATACGCACCAAAACGTGGCGTTAATCTTTTCCCAGCATTCAGCAGTGCACCAGTGGACATATTTGCATGCACTCCGATAGTAAAAGTCTACAAGGACACTTGGTCTCTCGTTAAGGAGTTGCTCATTGACTCTTTTAACAAAAGAGCTCTTTGTCTGGGGGTTTTAATTAGCACTCGAGAGCTGGTGTCGAAGTACAAAACCTCGAGTCGCACTAACGCTTTCTCCGCCTCCTGTCCTTCCTTTCTTTGTCTCGTCTTTTGTCTGAAATCAAGTTACCTGCTCTTTCTATTTTGCTTGGTCTTGAGGGCCTTTATCTGTTCATTCACCCACCCAGCACTTGTTCTTTCTTCATCTGTCCTCCCTCCCTTCCTCCCACCACCCCACTGGTACTAATGCCTCTGCTTTTTTTTATTCTATCAGAGGTTATCCTCATCCATCAGAGGTTATCCTCAGGGCTTTCAGCTCTTTATCTTCCTAAAGCAACGCACCCTTTGTTTTTTTTCCATTTTGAAGACTGGGGGATCGCTGGACGCTGGCTCTCGTACCTTACAATCCCTGAATACTTGCAGTGCTGAGACAGAATGAATGTTGTTAGTTGCAGACTTGATTTTCGTCGAGCTCCACGACTCTCAATCACGTGTCCGAGACCGACTTTGCATTGTAAATCTGTTGGAGGAACAACAAAAAGACAAGGTCAATTTTAAATACAGCTTTTTCAAAAAGCTTTCAAGGCGAGTTCATAGACAGAGCAACCTCGATACTCGCAGGGGTTTCGTCCCATGACCCCTCACGAGTAACAAAAAATGGTTAGGTTTTGACTCTTCTTTTTCTCCTTTTTCAAGGGGAATTGTACATGAACTGTGGTGTAAACTCAACAGAAAATGCGAATTACTTGTCATAAATGTTTTATTGACTACTTTAAATGAATAATACCATAATAAAATAGTTTTTTAAACATTTTCATGTAATTTATGAGGTGATTTTTTTCATGAGTTACTCTCAGTCTGGTTCCAAATGAAAAGTCGCCAACTATCGAGGTCGCGAGTATCGAGGTTCCACTGAAGAACCTAAAGAAAATTCCTGATATGATAAACAGAGTCTCAGTAAAGAATCTGCATGAAAAATAATGCTTGAAAGGAAGTGGCAGCAATCTGACTAAATTACTGTTATTGTCAGTGCTACTTATAAGTGCATGTACGTAGCAGACATGGTTAGCTAACATTTATTTTCAAATCTGCCTACTAAGCCAAGTATAGAACAGCCAGTTTTTACATATATATAACTAGTTATATTTAGGAGTACATACATTTTAAGAGCAGCCATGGCCACAAGAGTCTAATAAAAGTAACAAAAAAAAACTTTGGTCCGTAGTGTCACGTGCATATCTAAACACAATTATGTGTATATTATATTACTATTATACAGATTACATGATGCAATTATTAATTGTAATTGTTACATATATAATGAAAATGTAACGCAACTAACCATAATGTCAGTGAAAGCTAAATTTATCAATGCATAGAAAAATACTGCGACCGAAACAAGTGAAATTACCATAGGTGAAAGTGGTCACTTTTCGAAATAAATATTCCTTTTTTGCGGGCTGTTACCAAATGATCCACGGATCGATACCGGTTCGCAGCCCTTCTCAACAGACGCCACACACCAGAGTTTAATTTCTACAGGCTAAATGCTGTGGCTAGCTCCTGTGGCAACTCAGAATGATTATTATTTTATCAAAATATAGCTGTAGAACCGTTTAGAAAGTGCAGCAGGCCCATCCTGAGGGGAATTTTAATGGCATACTGGCATTAAAGGGGATTAGAGTGCTGACAATAGTGTAGTGCTCCCAGCCAGATGTGCTCATCTGTGGCGCCTGGTAAAGAGAGAGGGATAAAATGAAAGCAGAGGCACAAAATGGTCATCTCCTTTGGGCATTGGTTCTCAAAGTGGGGTCCTTGAAGTTTATCGATTTTGAAACAAGGGGTGGTGGAGATTACAATCTGCATTATCAAAGTTATAACGTTTAGGGGTCCAAGCACCAGATCAGACCTGATGTACTGGTGGAAAGTTCATGAAGCTTTAATTTATGGTTAAACAGGTCTCTGGTTACAAAACAAGTGAAAACCACTGCCTCGGGGGACCACCTTGTTTTGACAAAACGCTGTCTGGATAATCATTCGTAGCCAGTGGTTAGGTTTAGCAGCCAGACTGAGTAAAATACACACAAGCAGATGAACACAGAGTAAATATATCATCAGATTATCTTTACACCATCTTTTGCTAGATATACACTATATGGATTAAAGTTTGTGGACATCTGCCCTGCTTTTTTGAACATCCCATTTTACATTAAGTTCCCATTTGCTGTTAATAAATAAATAAATAATCTCCACACTTCTGGGAAGATGTTCCACTGGATTGTGAAGGGTGTTGGTAAAATCAGGAACTGATGTAGGTAAGGTGAGGAGGCCTAGGGTCCACTCAGAGTTCCAATTCATGCTATAGGGTTGAGGTCACTCAAGAGCTTGCACTTCAAAAAACGAAAAGCACATCTTCATGAAGCTGGTTTTGTGCGCAGGAGCATCTTCATGCTGGAACAGGTTTGGGTCTCTTGGTGAAAGTAAAAGGAAAATGTAATGCTACTCCATCCAAAGGCATCTTCTACAATTCTAATGTGGAATTACCTCAAAGTCATGAAAATTATTTGATGTGTTTGATTAATTGAAGTGTGATGTGTCAAACAGCCTATGTTACAGAGAAAATGCCTAAAAACTGGAGACTTTCTTGAGGCGGAAAACCTCTGACAGAGTTTAAAAATATGTTTATAACAAGGCTTCACTGATGTGTTAACAAAACCTCTAAGCTTGACTCAACACCATCTTAAATCTTACTGTCTTACTTCTGATCACTCAATGATACTTAAACCATCAATTATTGAGCTTCATTAAGACCTGTTGTGCATGTTCTGCCTCTGGAGTACACCCCGGAATGCCAGAGCTGAACCCATGCCATCTAAAGTCTCTGGTTACTGATTTAAGGGTGAGACAAGACGCCAGATTTATTGCATTCCAGAGGAGAGAGTTTTAGGCCTCCCAAGTTATTTCCAGTGCATTTTTTTTGCTCTAATCATGTTCCTCTTTAATTAAATGTCATTCAGTGGATAAAGGCACACCCAATCCATTTCAGCTCAGTCCTCTCCATTCCAGTCCAGAGAACCGAGGTAAAACATGTGTACTGCACTAAATAGAACTATTTTGATATTGGGTGCAAGGGATAATATTTCAGTCTTTCGGCCTTCCGTCCACACCGAGATGCCACTTTCTTTCAGGATGAAACATTCGAAAACACAGTTTTTAGCGTCGCAGTGCAGGCTGTGAAAACGGACGTTTTTTGAAACGTTTTTAGTCACGTGACGGAGCCTTCCCTCTGAATTTGATGTTTCAAAGAGCCGGAAAGTAAATAAACGGCAGGCAAAATGGGACACAACTGAAAACGAAAGTGTGAACACCGAACGTTTTTTTATACGAAACCGGCTTTTTCAAATTTCGGATATCTGGATTGGTGTAGAGGATCTTCCAACGTTTAACATGAAAGCATTCAAGAGCGGATTCTAATTGGTCAACGGTTCTGTATTGAGGCGCCGGTCAATGTTTTCAGTGATTGTCTCAGTAAAATGTTTATTTGAAATTTTTCCACCACAGGAAAGTCTTCATGACAGAGGTGGATTAACGATCAGAGGTTACACAGTAACCCAACCTTTTGTCATCTTAACTTCAAGACAGGTTGATGAGAAAACGACTGTTTGGAGCAGTAATTACGCCAAAACTTTAGGTCATTTCACGGGAAAAGAAAGTGTCGCAGTTTGTAATTGTGTTAGGAAAGAACTATAACATGCCAGTCCTGTTCTTAACGTCCATACAAACCAACCTGTGGTTGATTATTTTACTGGAATTGCACCTTATGCTTTAGTATTTTGTACTAAAATATACTCAAATTTTTGTAGAGTTTTTTCAGACTGTTGAACCCGAGAGCTTCATGGACGTAGTGTTTTATTTTAAGCAATAAATGCACAAACTGAAAAATCTTCCATTTCTCAATAACTTCTCCCTCCTCTTGTTGTCCTGGTAAACCCACCCCTCCTTCTCTCCACCCCCTCATAGGGGAAGTTCATCTGATATACTTCCTTTGCAAGATTTTATCTGCAACCATGATGATGCAAATGCACAGAACAAGCAGAGAATTTTTTTTGCAAATTAAAACGACTCAGCGGCCCCATCACAGCATTTCATTTATTTGCATGTGACGTGTGAGAGCTGCAAACGAATCGGACGTTCGCTCGGCAAACGGGATTAGAGCGAAACGTTTCTGAAACATCTTGCGTAGGAATTCGAGGTTTAATTATAACCTCATAATTACATCCTGCGGTTGGACCCCCGTTAACGGGTTCATGCGGCGAACTAAAAAAGCACAGGCCCGAGCAGAAGTCTGAGAAGGAACTGTGACTTCCTCTTGCATTTTTCGCACAAGTCCAGCTCCAGCTCTTGACCCGGGCTGGTACACCAAATAACCCTAAAATAATCCTTCATATCTCCATCTTTTAGCTCATGCGAAGTCCTGGAAGTCCCCGTTAATTAATGCACTTTTGGTTTCACTTTATGGTTTAAGGTACAAAATATATCCTATTGACTATGGAGCTTTTGAAACCTCTGCTACTAATATCTGATAATCTGCTTTAAAGTCTGGAATAACTGAACTGTTCAGTCTCCAGATAAAAACCCGTGAAGCAGATCACATGTTTAATGGACTGTGTATTAAAACCAAAGATGATTTCGATTTCAGATTGGTCTTAACTTCCCTCGCAACACTATTGTGTTTAACAGGCTTTATTATTTTTCCACTCAGACAGACTTCCCTATTTTGCTCAATGCTGTAATTCTAGATAATGAGACAGAATTGTTGGCGGATAAGGCATCTCTTTTGACCCTGTGAAGATGGTGGTTAAATGGTGGCTTTGGCTTTGCAATGGGGGGGCAAGCAAGCGTGAAAAAGTCAGGCAGTTTTTCGTTCGTTTATTTATCTATCGTGGTGAAAACACTGAGCGTCTGAAAGACACTTCTTGTTCTTGTTATGGCTGCTTCGCTATAAAAAAATTGCCAATAGTTCAAAAACATTAAAGGAGATTGTGCCTCTGCTGGGCTTTTGAGGTTAAAACCTGATTTGTTGAAAGGTCTTCTTCAGGACCATGTTATGGGGGTCTTCTGCAGGGCCATGTTTCTGGTGTCTTCTTCAGGACAATGTTATAGGTGTCTTCTGCATGACCATGTGTTTGGGGGTCTTCTTCAGGACCATGTTATGGGAGATGGTTTTCATCATGTCATGTGTCTGAATGTCTTTTGGGGGACTGCAGGACCATGTGTCTGTTTTTTTTTTGCAGGACCGTGTGATTTGAGATTCTTCTGCCTGACCGTGTGTCTAGGGGGTCTTCAGCAGGACCATGTGTCTGGGGTTTTCCACAGGACCATGTGTCTGAGGGTCTTCTGAAAGTCTGTTTGTCTGGGGGTCTTCTGCAGGACCATGTGTCTAAGGGTCTATTGCAGGATCATTTGTCTGGGGGTCTTCTTTGGGATCATGGGTTTTTTTTTTTTTTTTTTGGGGGTTGCAAGAATATGTGTCTTCTACTGTGTGTCTGGGGGTCTTCTGCAGGACCATGTGTCTGGGGGTCTTCTGAGTAACCACATGTCTGAGGGTCTTCTTTAGGACCATGTTTCAGGGGGGGGTTTGCATGACTATGTGACTGAGTGTCTTCTACAGGACTGTGTGTCTGGTGGTCTTCTGAGTAGCCATGTGTCTGCAGGTTTTCTGCAGACCATGTACTTTAAGGTTTTTTGTAGACTGCATGTCTTTGCAGGATCGCCTCAGGTCTCAATATGAAAGCCTGAAAAATCACTTTCTCTCGCAGCATGGAGCCGAGCACTCGCCGTGGTGTGCGTCGGTACGGTCAAATTGAAGCGCATGAAAAATCGAACAGCTGGAACAGACATTCCCATCTGGCCCAGACCTCTCTGTCCAGCGTCTTGTTAAAAACATGGGGGGAACAACTCTATGCTTTATTTGTTCCATTTATTACATTACACAACAAATATCTAGTGAACAAAATCCTAAAATAGTAAACTGTTCTGTTAAAAACGTGTTAATGCAAAGTGTATAATCTGTGCTAATGCTCTAGCAGTAGGTCAGGTTCTGTTCGACAGAACACTTCCAGATCATCTTACCTGTATATTTTTCTGTGTGTGTGTGTCTGTGTAGAACAAAGAGAAGGAGCGCATGAAGGAGCGGGAGAAGGAGGCGCGTGAAAGAGAAGCACGCTACAGCAATGGTCATCTCTTCACCTCTCTGACCGTGTCGGCCACCACGCTCTGCTCGGCATGCAACAAGAGCATCACAGCCAAGGAGGCACTCAGCTGCCCCAGTGAGTCTCTCACACACACACACACACACACACACACACAACACACACATACATTTTAACACTCGTTCCAGATGCTGCATAGTCATGACTAATATACTATACTGTACTATACTGTATTATACTGTATTTTACTATACTGTGGAAATATGTAAAATGGGTTACTGGTTCTATACTAAACAGTACTCTACTATCCTGGAGAAATATGTCATAATGGACACTATACTCTTTCCTTAGCTATAATGTTGCTTTATTGCATACTATACTATGTCATGAACACAGTGTATACTATGTACTAGCCTATACTATGCTATAATATACTATATTATGTAGTGTGTGTGTGTGTGTATACACATCAGGTTTGTATATAATAGAGTATAGACAACTATACCGGGGTTGAGGATACCCCTATACCCCGGTATCCCTATCTATACTATATTATATACAAACCCGATGTGTATACTCAGTATCAGCTCCAGTTTCTCCTACTTATACTATACTATGGTATACTATATTGTACAATATCTTACTAGTAAGTCTGATACCTTTCTAAACTGATTCCTGGCAATGTATACGGCACATGTCATAGATACTATTTTGTGCTGTTCAAAAACCAGGAAATATTGTGCCAAGACCTGGACTCACGATTAGCTCCTGTTGTTTCCGGTTGTATTGTGCTGCACTACACGGCACTACACTATACTGTATTAGTGGCGTAATGGGTGAAAAAGGCAAATTTATGAATTGAAATGTATCACAGACTAAATGCTGATTATGGCCCGTCGGTTGTGCGCGACATTTACAACGTTTATCGCGAACTGTTGATGGGCCGTCAATGAAACGGTTTATAAATAGACTTGGATTTGCATGCTAACGAGGGAAGTTTCAGGCACCAGTCTTGAGTTAATAAGCGACACGGATAAGTGTTTGCGCGAGTGTGAGATTTACACCCAGTGTCAGGGAGTGAGAGAACTAGCATGTGCGATTTGTCATCTTCCAAACCAACTAGGCATCTAGTGAAGAGAGTGTAGGATCTGTGTGTGTGTGAGTAAAGGGGGAGGGGAGAAGAATACGGGAATAATTAAAGCGTTCTGAAAGGAAAAGGCAAGAGAGAATGGAAAAAAAGACAAAAGAAAAGACAGATAACAGTCGATCGAAGTTGACTCGTAGGCCGGGGTGATAACTGCAGGGATTTCTCCTGCCACCTCCTTGCTGCGTTCTTCCTCCTGCCATCCCTCCACCAACCACTCCACCCCTCTTCTAAAATCAATCGACTGTTGAGTCGCAGCTACACTAAAGCCGCCCCCTTCCACACACACACACACACACACACACACACACACACACACACACACAAGCCCCCCCCTCCACCCTCCCCTCTGCATCTCACACACACACACACACACACACACACACACAATGGAGTCAGTGTGTCAGGCGCCTGCCTCCATCTCCACTGCGCCACAGGAACAGCTGGGAGATAGAAGGATGGGGAAAAAAACGAGATCAAACAAAGAGACAAGGAGGAGAGGTACATAGATATAGAGAGAAATGGATGATGCTCATGGATGTTGGTAGCATTAGAGAGATGCAGAGGGATGGAAAGGGGGTTTAAAAATCAAAAAGAGAAAAGATTTCAGAAGAAGAGACAGCAGCAGAGAATTACACTTTTCAGAAGAAATGCTGGTCTGGGTGATTTTTCTGCTGATATAAGAAAAAGCTTATATTTGTTTCCTTCCTTTCTTCATAAGACCAAGAATAAACTACAGTTTATAGTTATAAAGAAAATGTATAGTTAAAGAATAAAGGGCAGAGTGTTAAAAAGAATCTAAACAGACATGCAGGCAGACATGCAGGCAGACAGACAGGCAGACAGACAGGTAGACAGATAGATAGATAGATAGATAGATAGATAGATAGATAGATAGATAGATAGATAGATAGATAGATAGATAGATAGATAGATAGATAGATAGATAGATAGATAGATTGATTGATTGATTCCCACTCTCTGTTTATTCATTCTTAAGCACATTTTTTTATAACCATGACTTTTAGTTCATTTTTGATACTATAACATAACATTCTGTCTGTCTGTCTTTCTATCAAACAGATGGATGGATAGAGAGAGAGAGAGAGAGAGAGAGAGAGAGAGAGAGAGAATTTAAACTTAAGATTGAAAGAGTGTGTATGTGTATGTATATTTGGGGGAGTGGGAGCTCAGTGGTTAAGGCTTTGGGTTACTGATTGGAAGGTCGGAGTTTCAAGCCCTGGGATTGCCACGCTACCATTCTTGGGCCCTTGAGCACGGCCCTTAACCCTCTGTGCTCCAGGGGCGCCGATTTATGGCTGACCCTGCGCTCTGACCCCAGCCTCTAAGCACTTCACTTTCACTGTGCTGTAATGTATATGTGACATATATACATAGAATGTATATATATATATATTTGAGAGAAAATTAGAGAGAGATTTTGCCCATAATAATCCTGTAATCTAGTCTTTTATCAAATAATCCATTAACTAAAAGAAAGGAAAAAGAGAAGATCTAGATCAGGGGAAAAGAGAGAGAATAAACTATTGCAACACACTGGGATTGCAAACAAAAGCAAAACACTGCAAGCCTTTAATCCACTTCTGTAATATCAGTATTGCAAATATGCCACTGAACATATGACCTACTGTGAGAATCGTGGGATGGTGCAGAAAGGAAGATGTTTGTTGAGAGGATTGTTCTGAGATCACTTCCTACCCGATCCGTCATAATCTTATGCCTGTCCATCAGTTTAATATTAATATCACAGCATCGCGATAGGATGATTAATGTCACTGATTGACGAGGCATTAATGTTGAAGGTTTGTTTGTTTTGCACACCGAGCGGTACGCTTCCCGGTGACGAGACATGGTAAAGACACCTTAAATGTGCTGCGTGCTGAACCGGGTGTGAGACATGTTTCCATTAAATGCATTGTGACATCCTGTTATATGCTCGTTCAGATCGAGAGTGAAGTGCACCAGCAATCTGAGACTCCGGGGATTTTTCTTTTTTTTTTCTCAACTATAACATATAGCTTAGAAAAAATACACAGCGCATCTTTAGTGTTATTTACACATTAGATTTATTTGATATATTATAGGACAGAAATGAAGATTAATGTAAGAAAAATGGAATGACTGCACAAAAAAAATTGTAAAAAAAAAAAAAAAAGGCAATTTATTTGTAATCTGCATGCACTGCAGTGTTTTTAACATGCGCATCAGCCTCGACTTGCTCTCGTAACCTTGACACGTTGTGGTTTTGAGGTAGAAGAGAGGCAGAGAGCGCGAGGCAGAAAGAGGGGGATGGGGAAAAACAGGGAGGACCCGTGGCAAAGCCAGTAATTGCATGCGTCTGTTTCCAGCAGGACAGATGTGCGAGTGTGTGTGTGTGTGTGTATATCCATATATTTTGGTGCATCTGCTTTAAACGTGTATAGGAATTCCAGCAAGGGCATTCAGAGTAGTGGCCAGAGTCCAAATCTCCAGACACACCCTCGGAGGACTATCGATTCAGCCCCGAGGGTGCAATTATATTGACGGGAGGCAGCGGACTTGAGAGGAGGTCAGGCATCATGAATAAATCATGACACCACAGGAGAAAGGATTTAGATTTTAATCTTTACTTTTGAGACAATCAGTGACATCCGACTGATCACACGGTGTTTGGTTGCATACAGTGGACCTTTATTCGCTGATTAACCGACTAAATGGTTGGACCAGATCTTAGGACCAGGTTTTATGAAGGGAATAAATACATATCCACTAGGGCTGAAATGATTCCTTGAAATGCTTCGTTTAGTTCATTTACCTCCACACGGAGCAACGTGTTTTCCCACGGACCATTAATACTGACGCACCACCCGCTAAACTCCGGAGAACTCCACGACGGGTAACACAGAAGTTGCCGCAGAATGTGAAAAGTCATTTGAAAGCAATTCTTAATTAATATTGATATTCGCATTTCGATGTAATACGGCAATTAAATGCGCTAAATACGTTTCGTTTTCACAGACTGCGATTTCAGCAATAAAACCATACGTTTTTCTCAAACGGAAACCAATCACTTGTTCATTTTAAGAGACCTGTCTTATTTTCTCTTCTATTTTTAGTATTGCGCTTTCATAAAGATAAAGCACTCCGTATCCGATCACTCGATCGATACGACGGAACAACCGACAGAACACCAGATCGCTAAAATAATCGATAGCTGCAGCCACACATGGAAACGTTTCCGTTTTTCGTTTTTTATACAAGCTATTTTTTTTCCGTTTAGCGAAGGTTTATTAAGAAAAATCCATTTTAGTATCAGATTCTGATATTATTCCAAATAAAGGAAATACAACAAAATACCGTCAGGGAATCGTCACCCGATTTAAGTGGTTGTTGCTAATATGGGATTTTTGAACATCCTGTTCCACATTTGCTCGTAAGATGTTCCACTACATTTTGGAGTGTGTTTTTGGAGATTTGTGGATATTCATTCTCTGATTAAGGGTGTACAAAAATATCTGTACATGTGAATATCACAATATTTTGTCTGACGATACTGTATCGGTTCCCAAAAATGTGATATTGATATTTAGAGAGATATCAGTCGTTTTTAGACAAATTATCTCATCTCTGAACTTAAACGGTGACAGGAATATTAGCATAAAGGCACGCCAGTTATGATAGCGTTAATATCCACCTGTTTCCTGTGGGGGCGCTGCTGTAAAAAAAAACGATTCCACCAGAAGTAGAAGAAATTTTATTGCAGCCGCATTTAAAGTCGTCCTAAACAATTAAGTGTGTGTCTGTGGTAACAGTTTGTAGAAGAACCACAAATGGCTGGAAAATTCAGGTGTCACAATTCTTTTGTCTATATAGATATCTCCTTGTTTTGCTTTCCCTCACACCAGCTTTGCTTGCCAGGTTGTAGAGAAACCCACAACGTGCAGACGTCCCTCAGACTCGATGCGTTGCTTTATTACGATTATTTATCAATGTGTAACGAGTAGTCGAAATTCCACGCTTTTACATGAAATGTGTCCGTACTGGAATCTAGACGCCGCTCGTTACGACTCCCCTCCCCATCACGTACAGTCGGGTCTTATCAATCTGGCACGCGATGATAATAGCGCCATTATGCACTGCATTATGGGAAGGTCTTGAGTTTTAATGCGGCGTGTGGCGCTTTTGTCTACAGAATTTTTTCGGCATGCTTCACAGCTGCGACTCTTCCCCCCCAGTCATATGTAATCCAGGGACAGCGTGAGAGATTAACACGCTGTCTGTCATAGCAGCATTTTCCAGCTCACACACACACACACACACACACACACACACACGGCTAGAAAGGAAAGGCGGAGAGCACTGGAGTTCATTTACTCCAATCTGTTATCGATCGGCCCATTTTGGAAGCGGTATTGACATTCAGCTTTTGTGTCGCAAGTAATGGGAGCGAATTGCAGTTCCCTCTGGGATGGTCGTCTATGGAGTCAGACACGACTTGCAAAACCCCCGCACGCTGCGATCATCTTTCATAATAGTTCGCGTTTCCTCACAAACTCTTCCAGCTTTTTAGATTTACCACATGACCCTCGCGTCTGATATCGGCGTTCTGAATAACATTGACCTATTTAGGACGGTGCCAAAACTTTTAATCACGGGTGCTGAAAGGGGATCAGGTGGATTGGATGCGGCCCAAATAGTGGATTCGATTCTCTTGATCCCACGCACTCCTTTGTGTGCGAGCGGATTTTGTTTGTCGTCCCGATTACGATTTCTACAATCAGAAACGTGCGAAAAGCCATGAATAGCTAATGAACCGATCGTAAGCCCCGCCCATACTCGGTTACAGTTGCTATCCAGGTTCAGCAATAAAAATAAAAGGATTTCTAGGTTTCTTTTTTCTAACACATTGGAAATACTGTGACTGGAATTGAATCAAGGTTCCAAAACGTGAATCAAATTCGAATACGCGTTCATTTATAGCGTAATTAAGCTGCGCTAAAAACAGAGCAGTGTTTTGATTCGATAAATGCTCATTATACATTCACAGTTTTTGACCAACCAGAATCGATCGTGGTGATTTGTTTGTGGCTCCTGAACGATGTTCCTATGATCTTTGTGACCAATTGAGAATGACCACCTTGCTAAGACCTCCCGTTTAGCAATATAAACGCACCGTGAATCGATAAACCGATTGGTGACGTGATTGGCCGAACGATGTTGCGAGCTTTATTTGTGGTCCGTTTATCTAAAAGACAAACCGGATGGCTGACAATGGGACAAAGGGATGAGGATGTGTATGAATAGAGTTTGTTCGTCTGGTTACTCACGGCATGGCGTGTTTATTTAGCGTCGGTGGAGTTTGTGTGTGCGCGCGAGAGAGACAAGTAGCAGACCGACGCATAGTGCGCGCGAATGAATAGACCTACTGTGCTTCTTATTACAAGGGAAAAAATGTTGGACATTTTTGAACCTCATTATGGCAGACGGGTGTGTCCTTTTGGTGTGTCGTTTTTTTTTTTTTTTTTTTTTTGGAAATAGTCTGCTGGAAATTTGAATTCCCATTGCACACAGACGAGGTTCGCGTCTCAGTGTTTAGGGACGTAGCCGTGTTTTTTGCCGTGCCGGGGACACAAGAATGTCCAGGCTATAAATGGGAAGAAAAAGGAGCCTTTGAGAGAGATGTTGAGAGCAGAAGATGGCTAGCACACAAACATAGGCTCCCTTTCACATTTCTGCCGATGACGCTTGACACGTGAAATCACACCAAAGCCATTATGTCTGGGATAAAAATAACAGTTTTATCTGTAATTCAGGAAGTGACCTCATTCCCCACACACACACACAAACACACACACACTCCCACCCACCACCACCACCAATTGGCTCGTCTTGTGTTTTTCTTTAGGTCTTGTCTACTTTATAGTCATGGGGGATTTTTTGTAAAGGTGTCATGCCTGCTGTATCATCGCGGCTATATTTAGCAACAAAAACTTCTGAGCAAAGTTCAGGCCTTTGTCTGTAAAGCCAGAAACTTTTCAGAAATTCCTAGCATTGTCCAGAAAACAAAAGTTTACCAAACTTGAAATTCAATATTCTGAATAAAATGTGATTCGTCTTTACAAATGCAAATCAATTCTTCTCAGTCAGACCAGCATAATTTTCTCTAGCCGAGTGAAAAACGTCACGTGACGTCATATGACTTCACAATATTACCCATCAATCAACTCACCCTTCCGTGCTGAGCGTTTCGATATGTCACATGTCTATGTTAATAGAATTTTACAAATTCTGGAATCTGATTGGTCTGTTGATTTATTAGGTTTTGATGAAATAATGACTATATTGCAGCTCCGATTGTAGTTCCACATATAAGATTTGTTATTACCCCTTTTTTTATGAGTTTTAACAAGTATTTACGCTCCAAATGCACGTGCAATTGTGCGTTTTTTTTCTCTCTCTAATTTTCGAAGTAAAACGCCAGTTTTTGGACACGCGAAGGTCTTCGGGATGTTGTGATTTTGTTATGTCTCTGTGAATTTACATCGAAAATGAATCAACACTGTGGTGTTAATAGTAAATCTGACCAGATATGCGTCCTAGTTAGGCAGCGTTGTACGGACTGGAACACGGGGCTAGTTATAATATTTAACATAATGATAGTGGCGTTTTTTTTTGGTAAATTTATTATTGCGATTCATTTGATTTAATGGACACGAGCGATTAAACATGTTCGTCCCCCTTGACACAACCAGCCGTTGACCCTAATCACCCTGTTAACTGTTCTCCTGCCAACCCTTACACACTTCCTGCTGCACAAGAACAACTTCCTGTCTACAAAACACCGCACAGGAAGCCCGCTCTCTGGAACAATGCGGAGAAATGAGAGCTCTGCTGATTTGCAGGAGGGGGGTTGGGAAAAACGAAAGAGTGCGAGAGAGAGAGAGCTGATGCAGCTCTTTCTTTTGTTCCTGATTTCTTTGATTCTGAATGAGGATTCACGAGATCGGCAGCGGAGACGAGTACACAGCTGCGTGAAGTGTCCCGGGAAGCTCTCGGATGCAACATAAAAAGGCGAACGCTAATGAACTGACACGTGCCGAACAAACCGCCTTTTCCAGTGAAAGCTTGTTTTTTTTTTTTTTGCTGAAGTCAGCCAGATTTGACGATGGCAATAAATACGCACAGCTAACGTTTTTTCCTGACTTACTCACTCGCACACTCATTTTCAAACATCCCATTCCACATATAGTGACCATTTGCTGTTAAAATAATCTCCACTCTTCTGGGAAGATGTTCCACTTGTTTTTGTGGCCATATTGTGCTCATTCAGTCACAAGAGTGTGAGTAAAGTCAGGTAGTGATGGAGGTGAGGCGAGGAGGCCTGGGGTGAGGTCAACGTTCATCCCAAAGGTGTAGGGTCAAGGATTAGACCTCTATAGCAAGGCACCTCAAGATCTTCCACTCACATACTTTTGTCCATATCGTGTGGTTCTTTCTTTGATTTCGAACTGTGTTACTTTCCCAAACCGCACACAATTGTACAGGATGTCTTCGAATGTGTTAGCATGAAAATCCTTACCTACATCAGTACCTGAATTTACTACCACCCTTGAACACAAATCTCCACAAGCACACTCCAAAATCTAGTCGAACATCTTCCCAGAAGAGTGGAGGGAATTCTAATAGAAAATCGGGACTAAACGAGGAATGCGGCACTCAAAAAGCACATACCGTACTTATGATCAGGTGTCCGCAAATGTTTGGCAATATTTTATCCATATAATTTAGTTCCCAATTCTAGCAAAATGTCCTCGACTGCACAACTCCGACTACTAATACTAGACGATAGCTATATATTCTCTTAAAACGAACCATCTAAAAGTGTTTATTGTATTTCTTAAACACACACACGTCAATTTTGTTTGTATTTTTTTGCGTTAGTGAAGTAAGTAATGTTAAAAATATCTTTGTTTTTTTTATTTGTTTGTTCGTTTCAGCTACACTGTGAAACATATCGCGGACTTTCCGGTGATTGACACCACATCATTTCTTGCAAGTGTAGCTTGCAGCTGTGTAGATCGAAAGTTCACGCTGGGACGACGTTTCGAAAACACGTGAGGTCATATCGGGATTTCGTATGGCATGTAGTTTGTGTAATGGTGGAGCCGAGAGTGCGGAGGCGGCTGGTTTTCTTTACACACTTATACACGAAAACACTCCGGCTATTACCTTATTACCATCATCCACACGTTTCGGATGGAAGTATCAGGACACGGGACTTTTTCCAGACGTACATGGTTTAAACCCAAACTACAAAGTTGGAGGCACACAATTGTATAGAATGGGTTTTTTTTTTTTGTAGTAATTACACTCCAGATAAGAAACGTGCAATCCTGCGTTTTTTGGGGGAGGAGTCTCGAGTTTTAGAATTAAAGCAGTTTTTGGACCGGTCTTCAGGACGTTTTTGGATTTTCTGTGTGACTTGCCAAATTTTTATTCGTAAGAGAATAAAAGACTTGCAAGGGAAAGAGCGTTTATCGCTACTATAACGTAAACCATAACACGTTTTTTTCCAAACCACAAAGTTGGAGGCGCACAATTCTATATGGTGTATTTGGATTCATTTTTCCTCAACGAGGAGACCCAAACCGGTTCCATCATGACAATATGCTTTACATGGGATGGAGTGGAAGATCTTCTGTAGAGCTCCAACCCTATTAAACATATTTGGGATGAATGTGAACACTGACTGCACCCGAGGCCTCAGAACCTCACCTCAGAACCTCACCTCAGAACCTCACTTTGTTACCTGGCTGTCTGATCACATATCTTCACAATTACACTCCAAAATCTAGTGAAACATCTTCCTGTGAGAGGAGGTTATTCTAACAGTAATTTGGGGACCAAATGTGGAATGGGATGTTTAGAAAACACATAGTTGTGTATCATTTACTGGAACCATTCGCATCTTTCTATTTTTTGTTTGCTTGTTGTTGTTTAGTTTTTTGTTTTTTCTAATGTAGACAAACCAACAAATGTGCAAAATTTGTTCGATTTATTATTATATATTATTATAGTAATACCGACTGTATCGTTATTGTTGACATTGTAATTGACGTAACAATATCGGGAAAATGTTTTACACGTTGGAAGTCTTGCCTCGCACTGTTTTCGTTAACGTGTAAACTTTTCCCAATAATTCACAATCCTCCCGTTTTTCGTTTTGCAGCTTGCAACGTCACGATCCACAACCGCTGCCGAGACACGCTGGCCAACTGCGCCAAAATGAAGCAGAAGGTACGGAAACGCAGCCAGAAACACCACACACACACACACACACACAAACACACACACACACACCAGGACGTACGGATGAGCGAGTACATCCAGGACTTTCCTGTCATCCGACACAAAAACTATAAAATCTGATTCTGAAAGGACAATTTTTGAATAGTAATCATTTTATTTGTTTTTTTTATTTTGCTTTTATTTTTTTTAAATACTAGAAATACTTCATCACACATTATTGTATATGTATTGCACACTGGAGATTTCAGCTACACTTTATAGACAGAAGTTTGTGGACACTTGATTAGATTCGGGAAGATGTTCTTGGAATCGCAGCACCACCAAGTCTATACTTTTGGGCCCTTGATTAAGGCCCTTAACCTTTGGTTGTATAAATAAGTGAAGGTGTCTGCCAAATGCTATATATGTAAATATAAATGTAAATAAGTTTAGTATGCACTTTTTAAACCTCTTTCCATATTTAGTTTCCATTTACAGCTCTAATAATCTCCACTCTTCTGGGAAGATGTTCCACTGCTTCAGCGGCAAATGAACTTCTAAACGCTCTTCTATTTAACTAAACACCCGAAAGTGTGACTTTACTAACACCCTTGAGCCTGTCTGAGCCCAAATCTTCCCAGAAGAGTGATGGATACTATAACAGTAACTTGGGAATAAAAAATCCAAAAAGCACATGCTAATCTTAGAGTCAGGTGTCCACAAACTTTTGCCATGTTCTATCTACGACCTATAAAAAGCTGAAAGTGTATTTTTCGTTTTTTTTGCAGCAGCAGAAGTTGGCGCTGGGGCGGAACAGTTCAGCTCTTCAGAACGTGGCCCTACGCACCAAAAGTAAGTGCCTCCCTTTTATTTCCAAAACAGCTGCCTTCGCGTTCTCATGTTCTTGACCCTCCCTTCTCAGTGCAGAGCTTCAAACACCGTTCTCATCCTGCTAGTAGATCAGAGGAGCCATACTGTCTCCTGCTGGTTGTACAGTTTTTTTGCACGCACAGTGGCTCTGACCAGGGTAGAGATACCAGGCTACGCTGGATAAACAGGATCTGTTTCTACTCGACCCTTATCGTGACGTGCAGTCTCACTTTTTCTTGTTCTTTATCTTCTGAGGGGGAAAAAAACAAACAAACAGATGATGTGGGTATTCCTCGTGATCGCTTCGATCTTATCACACGTGCCATTTGGAGTTCTGAAGAACTGTGTTGTTCATAATTATGTATTGTTTTGATTTTGATCGTATTTAACTCCACGAAACAAGTTGCGGCTTTTACGCGGACTATTAAAACGCATTTCAGACTCCTTCCATAACTTTCTTGATTTCTGGAGATGCCTTCACCATATTAGTACATTGTTCAGTACATACTAGTACATTATTTAGCAGAACAGAGAAATTTACAGTACCGTATTCTGTAAACTTTACAGTGTATATGTAAGAATACGCTGCTACTTTTGCTTGCTACGCAAAACTTTTATTTGTAAAATTTTTCCCGTTTCGCAATCGTCTTTGTAAGATCGAAAAATTGCAGGTCCAGCCATCACAACTCGGGGACCATCCGTACTAGACTGCCGATCTGTTCCTATTGTATTTCTATGTGCACTGATTTTCATTGTCGATTTACGTTCTGACTATTTGCCCTTGATTTGTTTCATTTATTCTTTCTCTCCGTTTTCTGGTCTTTCAGCTCCCATCATTAAGGAGAGGCCGAGTTCAGCTATTTACCCCTCCGACAGCCTGCGCCAGTCTCTCCTCGGTTCTCGGCGAGGACGGTCCACCCTCTCCCTCAGCAAAAGCGTCTCCACCAACAACATCGCAGGGTGAGCGACTGACGGAAAACTAAGCTGGATCTGTTTCGAAATAAAGGATGAAATAAAGATTGTCCTTGGGGTTGCAGGGGGGGTTGTATGAAGTTAGATTGGATCTAGAAATTGGAGGTATAAATTTAGTTTGGATTTAGAAATTTGTGGTATTATATTAGATTGGATCTGCACATTGGGGGTATTCATTTAGAATGGATTTACACATTGGGGTATAAAGTTAGATTAGATTTACACATTGGGGGAATAAAGTTAGATTGGATCTACACATTGGGGGAATAAAGGTAGATTGGATCTGCACATTGGGGATATACATTAAGAATGGATCTACACATTGGGGGAATAAAGTTAGATTGGATCTACACATGGGGGGAATAAAGTTAGATTGGATCTACACATTGGTGGTATAAAGTTAGATTAGATCGTGGGTAAAGCTAGATTAGATCTAGACATTAGTGGGTAAAGTTAGATTGGATTTGGACATTTTGAATGCGTTCTGGTCATGATGTATTGTGTGCTTGTTTGTAGGAATCTGAACGATGACTCTCCTCTGGGACTGAGACGAATCCTCTCTCAGTCAACCGACTCGCTGAACTTCAGGAACAGGGCCATGTCCATGGAGTCTCTAAACGATGACGGTAACATGGAAATTCAATATGACTGACTGTCTGACTGTATTATAACCGAGCTTTTTCATGTTAATGTGAGTTTTCACACGTCTCTGCATTTTCTCTCCTCTCTCTCTCTCTCTCACACACACACACACACACACACACACACACACACACACACACACATATACAGGGGAGGTGTATTACGCCTCGATGCTGGAGGATTTGGAGAGGGAGGGCCGCGACTTCGAAGCGGATTCGTGGAGTTTAGCGGTGGATTCATCCTACCTGCAGACTCACCGCAAAGACGTCATCAAGAGGCAAGACGTCATCTACGGTAAGTCCTTTTTTAATTAGGGAACAAGCACGTCGCTCGCGAGCCGAGAAAAATTACGCCTCTGTTCCGTCAATTCAGAGCTGATCCAGACGGAGCTTCACCACGTGCGCACGCTGCGCATCATGGAGGGCGTGTTTCGGCGCGGCATGCTGGAGGAGGTCCTGCTCGAGCCAGGCGTCGTGCACGCCGTCTTTCCGTGCCTCGACCAGCTGGTGGCGCTGCATTCCCGCTTCGTCAGCCAGCTGCTGAGCCGACGGAACCACAGCCTGGCGTCAGGGAGCAACACCAACTTCACCATCCAGCAGCTCGGAGACGTGCTGGTCGATCAGGTAGGTGCCCTAAAATGATGAGACCGTTCTGGTATACGTATATAAAAGGAAGTGGCTCACCCACGCGACCCTCTTGTCCAGTTTTCAGGCCAGAACGCAGACGAGATGCGCAAGTGCTACGCCGAATTCTGTAGCCGGCACCTCAAAGCCGTGAAGCTCTACAAGGAGCTGCTCGCACGGGACAAGAGGTTCCAAAACTTTATCCGGGTGAGTGACAGGAGATGATCGCAAAATCGGGATTTGGGGTCTGGGCCTATTTTATAAGCGTTTACTGAAGAATTTGCGTTTCCTACGCAGCGAGTGAGTAGAGGATCACTACTCCGCCGACACGGGGTCCAAGAATGCATCCTGCTGGTCACGCAACGCATCACCAAATACCCAGTGCTGATTCAGCGCATACTAGACAACACAAAAGGTGAGGCGCTGATTCCTTCAATATTTGTGATGGTTTGCATACCGCAGTGTGGGTGAATTCTACATTCTTATTGGTCGAAAGCTATAGCAGGAGCTTTCTGAGTAGTTCTAGGGCAGGAGTCCCCAAACCATGGCAAAATTTGGAACGGTTACAAAACAAATATTTTAATTTTAAATATGTTTTACTCATATATCTGTATTTGATAGTAAAGGTTGGCTTTCAAACTAATATTCCCCTGAGTTATTAATAGAGATCAAGACACTGTTAGCTCGCTGGAACTCTCGGCTATCGGCAAAAATCCACACCGATAGTTTTTCCGGCCTCCGGTCCACTGTCATTACGAGAGCGGCCTCTAGAGGTGAATCACCGACAGCATGTGCTGTTTGTTTTCACTTGCAAGACTTTGTGCGCATTTTTAGGATTCAGTACTGTTTTTTACTTTATTAGATTTTTTTATAAATTCCAGTACTATTTTACATGGATTATATTTGTTTTCGTTTTTTATCCAGTATTCATTTTAAAAACTATTGGTTGATTAAACGGTTATCGCCATGTACGATCCAACCCAGCTATCAGTATCAGTCAAACTCCAATTATTAACATATTCTAATGATTTGTTTGGTTCACCCACCAACTATATGCATATACATAAGTAAGTAAATGTTTTGATGTTTTGTTAGTAATATGCTCTTTTTCTTCTTCTTCTTCTTCTTCTTTTGGCTGCTCCCATTAGGGGTCGCCACAGCGGATCATCCGTCTCCATACCACTCTGTCCTCTACATCTGCCTCTTTCAAACCAACTACCTGCATGTCTTCTCTCACCACATCCATAAACCTCCTCTTGACCTTCCTCTTTTTCTCCTTCCTGGTGGCTCCATCCTCAGCATTCTCCTACCGATATACCCCATGTCCCTCCTCTGCACATGTCCAAACCATCTCAATCAGGCCTCTCTCACTTTGTCCCCAAAACGTCCTACATGCGCTGTCTCTTTAATAAACTTGTTTTTAATCCTGTCCATTGTCGTCACTCCCAATGAAATTCTCAGCATATTCAGCTCTGCTACCTCCAGCTCCACCTCCTTTCTTTTACTCAATGCCACTGTCTCTAATCCATAGAACATCGCAGGTCTCACCACAGTCCTATAAACTTTCCCTTTTACTCTCACAGATACTTTTCTATCACAAATCACTACTGCTGTCACTCTTCTCCACCCACTCCACCCTGCCTGTACTCTTTTCTTCACTTCTCTAACACACTCTCCATTACTTGCACTGTTGACCCCAGGTACCTGAACTCCTCCACCTTCTCCACCTCTTCTCCCTGCAACCGCACCACTCCACTGCCCTCCCTCTCATTCACACACATGTACACTGTCTTACTCCTACTGACTTTCATTCCCCTTCTCTCCAGCGCATACCTCCACCTCTCCAGACTCTTCTCAACCTGCTCCCTATTCTCACCACAAATCACAATATCATCCGCAAACATCATAGTCCACGGAGACTCCTGTCTGGCCTCGTCCGTCAACCTGTCCTTCACCACTGCAAACAGGAAAGGGCTCAGAGCCGATCCTTGATGCAGTCCAACCTCCACTTTGAACCAGTCTGTCGTTCCTACTGCACACTTCACTGCTGTAACACTGTCCTCATGTCCTGCACCACCCTCACATATTTCTCCAACACACTTGACTTCCTCATACAATATCACCACTCCTTCCTCAGCACCCTGTCGTACGCTTTCTCTAAATCCACAAACAAAGGTTATATATCGTGTCAGTTCATGACATAATAAACTAATCTTGGATTAGAAGGCATAATATATACATTTAAATAACGCTGGTAGTTACAGACTGACCCGGCCCCCCAAAAAGAAAGAAAATGTAGTGGCCCTTACAGAAAAAGGTTTGACCCCTGTTCTAGGTGGTTGCATATCAGCCGATCTATAACCATTTTATGGATGTAATGTTAATCCGATCTCATTTATGGTTCCACAGGGAGCGAGGAGGAAGCCGAGTCTCTGAGTCAGGCTCTAGTGCTGATCCGTGAGCTCCTGAGCTCTGTTGATCAGCAAGTTCAGGAGCTGGAGCTGACGCAGAAGCTGCAGGAGATCCGGGCTCGCCTGGACCCACGTGCCGAGACCGAAGTAAGGGGTGGAGGAGTATTCCGAGGCGGAGAATTGCTCCGGAGAAGACTCCTCCACGAGGGAACACTGCTGTTAAAACCTGCACAGGGCTCCAGACTCAAAGGTATCGTGTGTGTTTTTAAAACGTCTGATTAAGACCAAGTGTTTAGGTTCCTCAGTAACAATGTTTATTTCCACAGACGTGCAGGTCCTGTTGATGACGGACATCCTGGTGTTCGTGCAGGAAAAGGACCAGAAATATTTTTTCCCCTGTCTGGTGAGTGAGTCCGAGGTCTCCGAAACGATTATACATCGCTTTTTAAAGAGCATGCTATAAAAAAATTAAGACTGTACAGCAAATAAACTTCTTCATTCTTCCTCTGCGTAAAGGACAAGCCGTCGGTTCTGTCGCTCCAGAACCTGATCGTCAGAGATATAGCCAATCAGGAGCGAGGGATGTTCCTCATCAGCGACTCCACCCCTCCTGAGATGTACGAGCTGCACGCCTCTTCCAAGGATGACCGGAACAACTGGATGAAGATCATCCAGCAGGCCGTCAGCAGGTCCGGGTCAAAGATTGTGATTATTTTATAAGGATATGAAGCGAAAAACGTTTCGTACTTATTTATTTTTAATTTTTTTCCTCTTTCGCAGATGTCCCTCTAGAGAAGATTTCCCTCTGATCGAGACGGAGGACAAAGCCCTTCTGCGTCGACTCAGAGGTACGTCCTAAGACGAGTCTCATTCTCAGAACCAGAATAAAATCTCTGTCATTACGAGTGCGGTCTCTAGAGGCGAATTTCTGACGCCATGTGCTGCTTGTTTTTACGCGTCAGACTGTGCGCTGCTATATTTGATTCAATTTATTAAAATATATTAATTATATAATCATATGCATTCATTAATATATTTATAATAATATAATAATATATTAATAATAATTTAGCACATCTTAATGAATCGGGACTTTTTTTTTTTTTTTTTTTTTTTGCAATAAAGTTCAGTACTACTTTTTTTTATTTTTTTTTTTATATAACTATATTTTTTTATAACTATCGGTTGATTAATCGTTTATCGACAAGTAAGGTCCAACCAGGCTATCGGTATCGGTCGACCTCCACTTGACTACATAAACATGAAATGTATAAAGTATTGAAATCTGAATTTTAGTCATTATTTCAGTTCTATATTAATTATTACTTAAACTACTTTAGTAGATTGGAAAGTCAGAATAACAAAGATATTCCAATTCTCTCAAAATCCTTCAGATGATAAATCTAAATCCGTTGATTAAATGCTAAATATAAACAATTTAGCTAATTGGATTTTCTGTCTTTCTTTTTGTCTTTTCTCTTATTTCTCCACCTTTCTTTCTCTCCATCAGCTGATATTCAACAGAAAGACCGGGAAGTCCTCGAACTCCTACAAGAGCGCGTGACCCTGTTTTCTGACCTGGCAGAGGTCACAAGCGGACAAGAGGTCAAGATGCCCACCAGCTCTCGGAACGTTTTCCGAGCGGACACACCGCACGCGCCGCAGGCTGAGAAACTGCTCAACAACGCCATCGCTGAAGGTCTGACGTCATAAAATGCCCTTTAAAACGGCAAATTGTGGAATTTTAGGAATTATGTCTAATTGTATGTTTTTTGTTTTTTTATACGTAAATCTAGTGGACAGATTAAGCGAACTGCTACTGGGCTCGAGCATCGGGCTTCCTCGGTCCTGCAGTTCCAGCAGTGACCAGAACCACACGAAGGCGCCCATGAGCAGTACGTCTTCACCTTTTACATCAGGAATAATCTTTATATTAAAAAAATAGGTAATTAATAATTTTTTTGCTCTTTAAATATAGACGGAGAGACGATTTCGGTGAACGGAAGCCATGATGGGAACAGTCCCTTACAAAAAGTAAGATACCGATCCTTGACTTATACTAATGAGAGCAAAAGTTTGCACACCCCTAGGACAAAAAAATAGCTTTACCAGCATGAGTTAATTTTCCTATTTCCAGTTTCCTATTCTGTATATCCAGAGGTCCCCTGAGGGTATCACGTGATTATGGTGGAGGTTATTTCAAGGTTGTTAGTGTTATGAATTAATCAGTTTTCCTCAGAAATGATTTTACACTGGATTCTGTCCCTGGATTATGAAATGTTCAGAACCCCTGATTTAGACCAACATGTTATAGGATCAACCTGCAGATCTTTGTTGTTATGAAGCGATTCTGAACAATTCTTTTCTTTCAGCAGGATAGAAACGGTAACCAGCTGCAGGACAGAACTCCCAATGAGGTACAAATTTGTTCCCTATAATCATTTTTTTTTTAAATTGTGAAATATATGCTGACATTTTCCAAATTTACGTTTTTTTGTTTGTTTGGTTTTTTTTTTATTTTTAGGAAGTTTGCCAAAGACTTGTAAACCTCAGCACGCATCTCCACGCACTACAGGTCAGTCTGCGAGAAAGTTGAATTCTCCAAATCATTCATATATTTTTTTTATATTTCGTTTTTGTTTTTTGTTTTTTTCCATTTGCAAAATTATTTTCAAAGCCGTCTTAAACATCTAATCTTCCCTCCAGGCAGCGGTGATCGGACAGGACTCCATCCTGGAGCTGTGCATGCGGGACGGTTCCACCTCTACCTCCTGCTCCACTCCGTCCACCTCGACCCCCAGCCCGCTCGGCTCCGCCCCTCTGCGCCTGAGCCGCTCTCTGTCACGTGACGCCCTGATGGAAGGCGTGTTGCCCGGGGCGGGTGCGGATCAGGCCCTGCTGCAGAGACACTACGCTCTGCTGCATGATGAAGTGTGTCGTCTGCGCCCGTTGGAGGCCCGGCTGAGGGAGAGCGAGCGGGCGAGGACGCAGGCAGAGGAACAGCTGAGGGAGCTGCAGGGCACACACAGACGAGACAGCACAGATACAACAAGCTCACAGGTGAGAGCTTAGTGATGGTGTTTGCCTTCCAATAGCCACAGACATGAAGATGTGAACAGCAGTGGAGTGAAACAGTGTTAAGGTGGAATGGCAAACTTTAAAGGTGGAATGGTAAGTAATTAAGGTTGAATGGTGAGGTATTAAGATGGAATGGTGAGTTCTTAAGGTGTGATAGTAAGCTATTAGTGAATTATTATGGTGGATGGTAAGTTATTAGGGAGTTATTAAGGTGGAATGTTTATTAGGGAGTTATTAAGGTGGAATGGTGAGTTATTAAGGCGTTATTAAGGAGGAATGGTGTTATTAGGGAGTTATTAAGGTGGAATGGTGAGTTATTAAGGTGTGCGTTATTAAGGTGGAATGGTTATTAGGAGTAATTAAGGTGGAATAGTGAGTTATTAAGGTGGAATGGTTATTAGGGAGTTATTAAGGTGGAATAGTGAGTTATTAAGGTGTGAGTTATTAAGGTGGAATGGTTATTAGGGAGTTATTAAGGTTGAATGGTGAATTGTTAGGTGAAATAATAATGTAAAATTTTTAAAAAGCTATTAATGTGAAATTGTGGTCTATAGAATTGTAATAGTGAGTTAGAGATTGCTCTGTGTGTGTGTGAGTGTGTGTGTGTGTGTGTGTGTGTGTGTGTGTGTTTGCTGCTCTTTGCATGCTCTCCTTCTTGTTTGGGTGCTGCAGTCTAACGTTTCTGTTCATCCCGACTTGTGTGCCTTCAACATCCTTTCTTTTTCCCATCCCTCAGCGGAGAGGAAGTGACGCCCCCCTCGCCCCACTGGCGTGCCAGGAAGCTGACCAGTTAGATGGCGTTCAGGAGGGAAGCGAGGAAGACGATTCCGAGGAGGAGGAAGAAGTTCGGATTTCCCCGCGATCAGACAGTCCCAGAGGTGAGAATCACTAAAGACGTCCCTCTAAACACATGAAATAATGTTGTTCTTGTTTGAGCAACTCTGGAGAAGAGCGAAAAATCACCAGTCCGGCTTCATTGCCTGAGACTCGCCATTGTTAGTAATCGAACGAAGAGATGATTAGCGCTGTAGTGTTTGCATGAAAAAGAAGCTTAGAACATGTTGAACGATAGAGCTGGATCAAGCAAGAAAGTAAAGCGCCGCTGCATCAGTCCAGGTTCTAACATCTAAAGTCTAACATTTAAAAAATCGATTTTATTGAAATTTTCATTTGATCTCATTTTCAACGTATTTTTGTGTGTTTTTGATGTCGTAGGTCTTAAATTTTATTCTTAATGTCACAGAAACCTCCAGAAAACCTGTCAGTCTCTCATTCGTACAAATTACGTACGAATTCTAGGAATTATTCGGCAACATGTTTGGAGTGAAAATACGTTCCTTTCAATTTTATGTTGTTTTCCGTTTCACCTGCAGGTTGTTTTATACGGTGTGTAGGTGTGTGTAAACAAACCATCCCATATCTATCATTCTCTCTCTCTCTCTTTCTGTTTACACTGTGGGTGGGTCCTGCTATTCTTGGTCAATATTTAACCCTCTCTTCCATAACACACACACACTCACACAACTCTTTGAAGACCAACAACACACTTGGTAACATCACCACTACAAACAAAGACCCGCCCATTAACTTTGATCACTTCTGGTTTCAGATCTACAGGACATTCCAGAGGAAAGCGAATGCATAACCGAAGCTCCAGACGGCGACTCTTCCGGACACAGTTAACCCCGGTTCCGGTCCGAAATTATTTTCCACATATACAAAAAAAAAAAAAGAAAAGATAGAAACGCTACACAACGCCTCCGCTCTCCTGCGAGGCAGCAGAAAGACGACATTTTGAAGTGGAGCAGAGAAACAAAGATTCTACGCACCATGTTTTTTTTTTGTTTTTTTTTGCCTTTATATTCATGGACTCGAGCGAGCGTTTGTCTTAATAATTTATCTCAGAATAACCTCTTTATCATCGACTGTAGCCTTCGACTGCCTGCCTTTTTTTGGAGGGGGCCAAGCAACGAGTGCGCTCTCGTTTATTACACTTTTATACTATTTAGTGGAAATGACTGAACTTGAAAAATAGGCTGAAAGTTTGGGAAAAAAAAAAAGTATAAGATGGATGTAATCATGATGAAATCATGTCATCATTTATACACCAGAAGAGCGATGGGGTTTTGTCTAAACATGGTCATCGTAGAATAATTTATAGAAGTCGTAATAAAGAAACGTGACGGCGAAATTTTTATACTTTTATATGAAAAAAAAAGGGTTCCGTGGAAATTGTTACGCACGTGAGTTCGGCGGAACGTGCAGTGACCGATAATCGGGGAAAATTGTAACGATCGAAAAAGACCAAAGTTTTTCGGCAGGTTGGATGAAATGGAAATCGCCAAACTATACACTATTCTATAGATTAGATAACAGTGATCATGTTTAGTACATTTTGGTAATGCATGTAGAACATCGGTTATACTTATTACACACACACACACACACAAACACACACCCCTACAATGCACAATAGTGGTTTGATCCATCAGCTCATTAGCATCTTCTAACCGCGCCATCTCACGTTGTTGTTAGACAGAATTAGCTGAAACTCATGGCTGGTCAATGAAGGGTTTTTTGTGTATATTATGTACCTGTATAAATATTTCGGAAAAGTTTTTGAGTGAAAAAAAAAGAAAAGAAAAAAGGATTTCAGAAAGAATGAATCTTGTATCTTAGTGTAAACCTTGTAACTTTTTTAAGACTTTCTTGTTGTAATTTTATTGTTTTTATTACTTGAACTAAACTGCTTGTTTGCATTGTGATGTTGAAATATACAGTAGGAAGTACAAAGCTATTTGTCTGTTTTCTTTGTGTGTGTGTGTGTGTGTATGTGTCTTTTAAAGTTTCTATGGTTTTCGGATTTAAAGGGGGCATACGCACAGTTTCGCCCATGTTCATTTTGAGGACCTATAGAGTAGTATTGCATGTTTCACAGCTCCGAAAAGTCTTTATTTTGATCAGATTTATAAAAGAAAGATGCAGCGTTAAGCTTCTGGTGGAACGAAAGACTCATCTGCAAGCCGTCTGCGATGTCGTCTGCATGCCGTGACGTTGCTATCAATAAAACGAACAAAAACTTTATAGTTTTGCATTAACTACAGCTAACAATCAGATCCGGCCGTACGTATCTGATCTGGAATCGGATCCCGAGCAGCAGCGATACCGACTACAGCAGGACATGTCTATATGGTAAGTACTGAACAAGGTTCTCCTTCCCTCACATCAAAAAACACACTTCTCTGGAGACTTTAGTCTTGAGCGAGTCCTGTGCAGCCAAATGAAGCACGGTGGTGGGTGCCTTCTCACTCTGATTGCTGTTCACGCGTTCTTACGAGGGAAAAACCCATACAAAGAATTCCTCCCTTTATGACACCATGAATTGATACACAATAGATCATGGAATAAGAGCATTGTATAAGTACTGTTAAAACAGGAAGTTCACTTTGACCCGAAGAGTTTCAGAACTCGGGTGGTGGCTCCCTCTGTGGGGGCAGAGGGGGAACTACTACAGGGGCTGTGGAAATAATATTCTATAGGGCGTGCTCATTGTCACCATGTGACATCACTACATTATCCAGCCATCAATTCTCCCCACTGTGCTGAATGTTTTGACAGATCACGTGTCCAGGTTGCTGGAGTTTGAGCATGTGACATCATGGGAAGTCTCCAGGAAGTCTTCACATTGTGCTCAATGTTTTAACAGGCACACGTCCATGTTCCTGCAACAGTTCATATGTAAAAATAAAGATATGAAAAAAAAAGTAATTAAGAAGGTTCAATAAAAATAAAACGAATCATGAAAATCATGTGTGGGAAAAAGTATGTGGTCGATAATCACAACAATCCATGAATCGTGAAAAATTGAATTGTGTCCGGAAAAAGAATTGTGAAAATAATCACAAATGGGGAGAAAACAAATGAACGCATGTCGCTGTATGTTGTGTATTTTTCCTTCTCCTCCATCTCACAGCCCACTTGTGGAGCATAAGCACTGAGGACATTTATCATCACCCCCTCAACTTTCAGCTTCACGTTCATCAGAAACTCTCTTTACCTCCACTACACTCTTACAGTACTCTTCCTTCAGAATCACCCCTACACCATTTCTCTTTCCATCTACTCCATGATAGAACAGTTTAAACCCCTCCGATGTTCCTGGTTTTACTTTCTTCCCACTTGGTCTCCTGAACACTCAACACATCTACCTTTCTCCTCTCCATCATATCAGCTATCTCTCTCCCTTTACCAGTCAGAGTACATTTTTCCCACCCAAACCTCCACTCTCCTCCACTTCTCCTTTCCCTGCTGTCTCCGTAGACGTCTTTCTCCTCTCCTTCTCCTCCTTTAGCCAATAGTAGCCCAATTCCCACCGGTACCCTGTTGGCTAACGATACCTGTGGCGGTCGTTGGTAACCAGACCCTCGACCAATATGGTATAAAATTGTAGTTCGTGATCCGCATATTTGATTTTGCACATGTTCTATGCTGGATGTCCTTCCTTATGCAACCCTTCCCATTTATCCGGGGTTGGGACCGGCACTTAGATTGCACTGGCTTGAGCAACCCTAATGGCTGGTTTGTGTGAGATCAGGACACTAAAATGTCCAAAAAAGAAAGAAAAACACCACCAGGCCTGTAGGGGTGGACTAAATTCCTTTAGGAGTGGGTGGGAGTGGGATTAAACAAACTCCTCTTCATTCTGTACGTCTACATGACACCGATCCTTTTTTTTTACTGTCCATTCCAAACACAATTGTGTCTGGGTGGGTCTTTTGTGAGACAAAAAAAAGCACAATGACTATGTCTATTCTGTATGACTTGGCCCGCGGCCAACCGTTTGGCCAATAGACGAAGACGAGAGAAAATATTTGACAACAGTAGAGTGTACATCACGCCCTTATCAGCAAACGGAAGAGGAGTGCTTGGAGTGAAGTCCAACAGACACACAGACACACAGATGCACACACACACACACTCACACACCCCTGAGGATAAAATCTCCACCGTCATATTCTTCGGTAAGTAACCTGCTGGGTTTATTTCTATTCATCATTTTATTTTATTTATTTTTTGGGGGACAGGCATGCTAAAGAGGATGATTGATGATTGATAGAGTGATAGAGTGATAGAGTGATAGATAGATAGATCGATAGATCGATAGATAGATAGATAGATAGATAGATAGATAGATAGATAGATAGATAGATAGATAGATAGATAGATAGATAGATAGATAGATAGATCTTTTTGTTGATATCAAAACTGTGGGGAAAGTTTTTTTTCCTTTTAATTACATTCCTAATTTTTTCTGGACTCCTAGAACGAGGGATACAAAAAAAAAATGGATATAATCAAACACGCCCCTGTCATCTAGTTACTATTTACCCGGTGGAAGCCGAATATGCTGGGAAGCTCAGACTTTCTGAATATTCTTATTAACATGTGTTTATAATAAACACATGGTAGAGAGTAATAATAATTCAAAGTGTGGGTTTCTGGGAAACATAGTTTGTAATCCATGTTTACGTCTGACATTCCTAGTATATAGCAGTTCATCTGAGAAATGATTTGTTTATCCAGTCATATGGAAACTGCACACTGCATAACATCATGCAGATTCATTTTATTTAGATTTCCATAAGCAGAAAATTCTCTCAGAATCCTGAAAAAAACATCCAGATATGTCTTTTATCAGATTCATAGCCACTCTATACAACCGTGGTGAACTAAAAAGCATCTCGTAGTTAAGTTTAATGTTGTGAAATATCTATAAAACGGGTTCTATACTCCAAGCAATTCCATTTTCTCATTACAAGTCTTGTTCCTTATTAAATAATAAGTGCTGAGGTATAAAGCAAACCAATAACGCAAAAGAAATCCTAACTTGTGAGGAAAATCAAATTTTTTCAACAATATTGTGATTACTGTTAGTACCAGGTTCACCTTCTTGACACCTTACAGGAAAATCCACAGTAACCTGACTGAAACCTGATTATATAAATACACACCTTAATAAGTAATGATTTTAAAAATACATTTGCAAAAAGACATTGCAATGAAAAACAATTTTAAAAAACTATTCACATGTACAAGTCATTTGGAAAAAAATTCACATGACAAAAAAATTGATAAAAAAAATAATAAATCTAGTTGATTGATGAAAAATCAAGTGAGAAATTTGCATAAAAATGGTATCAAGGTTGGATAAATATAAACTAATCATGAAAACTGAATCATGGGAAGTGAGAAAAGAATAAAGCATTCCTTAAAAATAATAAAAACCAAATAAATTCTGCAAACAAATAATGCAAAAAAAAAATTTTGTGAGGAAAATCATTCACTATTGATGTCGCTGTAGCTGTAGCTGTGTGGAACAGGTCTTCACACACCTAGTCTTTCATAACCTATAAAATAACTAAGAATTTTTTTAAAAGGCAAAAAAAAAAGTTATCTCTCCCAGTTACAACATAAATTTGCATTTCTTTTCCCATTATGTTTATGTGCAAGTTGTTTTACTTGTACCGCTGGTAGCTAGCGTAGCTTACTCTTCAGCTATATTAGCCCTGTAGTCTAAAGCACAGGTTGAAACACAATGAAACACAATTTGGATGCATTTGGAGTAAAGACAACCTTGTTTATATGCCATTATTGTTTAAAAGATTTCTTTGAAAATTGCTAACTGGAATTCTTTTCTTTGTTTATGCTAGCAAACAGCACGACTCGGCTACTTCCTCAGACATGGAACATGAACCGATTACCATTGAGTACTTTCCAAACAAACAGTCTGTATGTACCCTGTTTTCCTGCTATTTGTTTATTAATGTAAATACTTATCCATTTTTTAAATCATAAGTTTTGTCATTTGACACTTATTCATACACTCAAAAGAGATAAAAGTTTGTGAACATCTGACCATAGTATTCATATGTGCTTTTTAAGCATCATATTCCACATTCTGTTCCTCATTAACCTAATTGAGATTTGTGCTTATTCAGCCAGAAAGGTGTTAGTAATTTCAGATACTGATGCAGGTGATGTGAGGAGGGCTAAGGTGCAGTCAGCTTTCCAATTCATCCCAAAGATGCCAGGAATCTAGAGCAGGCCACTAAAGATCTCCTGTTCCAAGCTATCTAGAGCATATCTTTAAGTAGCTAGCTTTGTGCACAGGGCCACTGTAATGCTCGAACAGGTTTTGGTCTCCTAGTTCAAGTAAAGGAACAATTTTAATCCAAAGACACCAATTGTGTGCCTCCAAGTTTGTAGTAACATTTTGAGAACCACATATGGCTGGAAAAGTCAGGTGTCCCAATACATTTGTCCACACAGTGTAGTTTTGTGTTCGTTCATTCATTTATTCCCACATCTCTTTTGTTTCAGATGTGGTGGGGAACTCTTGGGACCGTACGCCCGTTCCTGCCGTTCGATCCGGTCATGGATGCACGTCAGATCTGCACGGCTCTGGATCAGAAAAGTACAATTATGCTAATTCAGCTAATCATTCAGCTAATGAATATTTAGATTGTATTAATGTAGTGCTAATTATTATTTTCCAGATAAGCTGTCAGCTTGATGCGTGTTTTTGTGTGTGTTGTGTGATAGATGCTGATGTCATGACCCTGGTAAAGATCCTAACCAACAGGACCAACGCCCAAAGACAGGGCATCGCTTCGGCCTACAAAAACCAAACTCAGAAGGTAGTACGGCTTTACCTCTGAACTTTCAAACATTCCAATCTGATTGGTCAGACGGGTTTCTTGCTAGCATTACAACCTGCGAGAAGAAGTTGTTGATCAGTAAACATTGCTTGTTTGTGATAATCATGGAACATTAAAAGCTATAAAGTATATAAACTATATGTGAATAAAAATACTGATATAATTAAACACAAATGTTTAATTTACTACAGAGTTAACTTTTTATTTCCTTTTTTTTGTCTGGGGGGTGGAGCTAATATCTGAGCTTGTTATCTACAATGCATGCTAATGAATTACACATTATATTTTTTAATTTATTGATTATTTATTATTACAGATCTTGAATTATGTAAACATTATAGGTCTCATATTTAATATCAGAGGTCCAAGCATGATTTTTTTTTCATAAGTGTTAATGCACTGATATCCCTCTCTTCATAGTCTTTTAATCTTTTATTTATCAAGACATAAGGATTTGTGTTATTATCATTTTGTTTACTTGTGTGTGTTTGTTCTCGTTAGGATCTCAGTCCAGTTTTGAAGAAAGGCCTGTCGGGAGCCGTGCAGGAGCTCCTGCTGGCTCTGATGATGACTCCGGCTTGCTTTGATGCCCATCGCCTTCGACAGTCCATGGAGGTGAGCTTTCAGACATCATGTAAGGAGTAAAACACTCAGGGATGTGCTTTTATAAGAAATGAATCAATGATGCAGCAGCGTATCGCTGGTTGGTCAACTACCAAGCCGTTTTTTTCAGATGATTTTTCAATAATTTTGCATCCCTAAGGTTCTTTTTTCTTTTATACCAAAGCAATTTGCTGATAATTACAAATATTAATCGATACAAATTACCACTGTTATATTTATCTTTATTTATTCAATCAATTATATTTATTCAACCGGTCCAGGGCCGAGTTTTCTTTTAAAGTCATACAAAAAAAACACGTTTTTTGTCCGATTTTAGCACAATGATTTATTTCTCCATTAACATTAATTAAAATTTTAAAAAAATGTGGTCCTGTTTGGCATCTGCTGAAAAACGGAAATAGAAAATAAAACCCCAAAATATTTATGTAACTTATTAGTGATTTGTTTGTTTATTTGTATTTGTTAATTTCTATTTATTTTGCTGTATTTGTGTATGTGTATAATAGGTATGTAGATATATATGTGTGTGCCTATGTATATGTATGTGTATACGCATACTTGAATCTTGAGTTGGTGTGGTGGATGAAGGTGCTTGATGGTGCACGTTGGGTTTGCTTTGTTAGAATCTTACATTAGTAGAGATTGGTTTAAAATAAAACATCCTTGCAGGGTCTCGGGACGGACGAGGAAGCGCTTCTGGAGGTTTTGTGCACCAGATCATCCGACCAACTCCGAAATATCACTATAGCGTACCGTGAAGGTGGGGAACAGTGACGGAGTCCAGAAATAACGTAGTAAATAAAAAACAAAGCACTTGCATGGATGTCCTGGTAGATTCATATAACCAGTGAGTGAACGGTGTGATGAAGAAGAGTTATGGTTCCAACTATGTAGCTGAACATGCTGAATTGTTGGATAACAGTGGCAAAATGTTTAATTTTTTATATTTATTTTTAATTTATTTGTATGTTTTATTAAAGTCTTTACTTGACATGGCATTGCATGTCAATTAAAGATTTTCCAGGAGCAGAAAACCTACTGATTGTTACAAAAGCCGTACACGAGATTCTAGAAATGTTAAATAACCAATCAACAATTAGGCAAATTTACTTTTACTATAAATAATGATCGATTTTTTTTTATTATTAAACTTTGATTAAAGTGTTCGCCATTCGAGTCAAATATACAACCAGCATGTATTCGAGTTTCGAATATTAACTTTCTTGCAGTCCGCGTTATTGTCCAATCTACTGTTATAAAAACTTAATCAACACCTTCTGGCCAATCAGAATAGAGATTTTAATATTGTAGTATTGCAGAACTTTCTGGCATTCCTTCTGGCCCACAGAGTACGGCCGTTATTTGGAGAACGATCTGATCAGTGAGACGAGTAAAGACTTTACCAAACTGGTGCTGGCAATACTGAAGGTAACAAAGAGTTCAAGATTAAAGCTCATTTGAAGGAATGCTGGAACGGAATGATGGGATTTGTCTGTCGTGTCAACAGAAGGAGGAGATGAACATGCTCGGCAAGATTGATTATAAGCTCATTGATCAAGACGTCATGGTAAGTCTTTATCTTTGTTTCGCTATATCTTATATTGTTTACAAGAACTTCCTGGTCAGCTTTTTTTTTAATGGAAGAGTTGTGAACAATGGAAGCTCTGAACAATGTGTTTAGGGACTTTCAGACGCTGTCGCTGGAAAGAAATCTAACCCTGAGACCTGGATTCAGGTGCTCACGTCACGCAATTCTGACCATCTCAACAGAGGTACGACCTCATCCTCATCCTCATCCTCATCCTCATCCACATCCACATCTTCATCCTCAAGCACTAAACTGCATTCAGTCTGACTTAGCTGTCTTCCACTAGTGCTTTCTAAGCTCGAGGTTCAGAAAGGTGAGGCGGTGGATAAAACCATCCAGAAAAACTTCTCAGGAGACTTGCGGTTGGGTCTGCAGATTTTGGGTGAGAAAACAAATTTTCACTTATTTATGTGTTTCAAAATGTAGCGAATATATACGCATATGCGAGTGTCATAGACTAGACAGAAACTAATAGAGAAAATAATGAGAAAATGGACTAAAAGCATAAGATTCATGTATGACATACACAGTAATAACAGGACATGAATACAGTACAGCAGGAAGACGGGGTGTGGGGGGAAAACAGTCTGGGTGCATAGAAACATTAAAAGCATTCACATATTAGAAACATTAGAACAGGGGTCACCAACATGGTGCCCACAGGCACCAGGTCTCCCGCAAGGACCACGCGTCCCGCAAGGACCACAAGGACCAGGAGTCGCCCGCGGGCCTTTTCTAAAAAAATAGCTCACCATAGCGCCACTTACCAGTGAGCTGCATCAAATTTTTTGTTGCTATTTTTTTTTAAATCACAGTTGCATTAGTGTGAAATTGAAAATTACAATATTAAAAAAAAACTTTGACAAATGTTCCATATTAGATTAGAGCTAGCTGGTCTCCACCTTGATTTTTGTATGTTACGTAATTGATTATCTGTCCAATCACGATGCAACGTAATGATTTGTTAAAAATTGTTAGTGGCTAGTGAAAATGTTATAGAAGTGATCATTTGAAAATGTAAATACTTGCAGAGATTTGCATACTGTTTTGCATACTGATACAGTATTTATCTGTTTCCTACTTTGCTAAATCATTGTTGATAATTATTGTGAGAAATCATTAACATGATCAGTGTCTTCACATAGATGAATATCATTCATTATTAATAATAACATATAATTAAAGGTAAATTGAGCTAATTTGTTATTTCAGAAGTGTGTATCAAACTGGTAGCCCTTTACATTCATCGGTACCCAAGAAGTAGCTCTTAGTTTTAAAATGGTTGGTGACCCCTGCTTTAGAACAAGGCATGTGACAACACTGTCAATGTTAGAATGTGTGTACAATTCAACTCGTTTGTCTGTGCAGTTCAAACGATCCAAAACACACCGCTTTTCTTGGCCCAGCGCTTACACACCTGCATGAAGGTAAGGCGGCTGATTATCTACACTTGTTAAGATTTTAGCAGTTATAGACGGACTATAGTGTGTGTTTTTGTGTGTGTGTGTGTGTCAGAAAAATGCTGTGGTGCGTGGAATCATGGTGGCTCGGAGCGAAGAGGACCTCCTGAGGGTCAGGGTCGAGTTCCGCAAGCTGACCAATCAGTCCCTTTATTCCACTTTACAGGTCCGATCCCACACCTCACACACCGCTAGATCTGTACTATACACTGCATTATAATGGTGCAATTCTGTCTTCTAATTTATAGAAAGAATTCAAAGGCGATCTTCAGATGGCTCTTCTAGCTTTGTGTCGATCTGAGGATGGGTAGAGGAACGAGGCACGGAAGTAACGCCTGGATTCCGAGTTCGGTTTTCAATGCCTAAAGACACATTTTTAAAGACTTGGATCAAAGCATAATAATGAGAAATATCAAAGCATTTATATCAAAGCATATCAAATATCAAAGCATAATAATGAGAAAACAGGAAATGACTCGCTTCATGGATGCTCTGAGACTTTAACGTGTAACTATTTATAGATAAAAACTATGCTGTATTGAATAATATTTTTAAATAAATAATAAAAATGGAATTGATGGTCAACTGCTATGGTACAGAATGAAATAAAACACTTTGGAATGTACTGTTAAAGGAAAATTATGATATCAGCATTGGGGTGGGATCAGTATTTCTACTCTATGTGATTGATTATTTCCCTATAAAAGCATGCCTTCAAGTGATGTATTTCTTATATATTATCTCAGTTTGTGATGCTGTTTGTCTTTTAAGGGTAATAAAAACTGCTTATAATTATGTTCTTTATGTTCTGAGTAAAAAAATTTACAATATTTATATATTAATCTTTCTGATTAAAATGTTTGGTATTGTAAGTGCTTTTAAAGATGCTGTCAGCTTTTTATTTCCTACTAATACATAAATACATAGAGTTGAATTCATTTGGATGTTTATCACGAAATTTACGGTATATACCGTAAATCTATATGTCTCATCTGGGGTTTTTTTTTGTTGGAAACTGGAGATTTTGGAGAGTTAATACGAGATTTGAGAACATGTTACATCTGAGCCATCGTACAAAGGAAGCTACAAGGTTAGAAATATAGAAATAGAATCCCACGTTGAGTCCGTATTCAGGAGGATGACCCGAACCCTAACCCTAACCCTGTCTGCATCTCTTTCCTGTCTTCTGATTCAGCATTTTCTTTTTTGGCTCACATTGTTATCTTGTGGTTTTCATTTCTTTGGTGAAAACGTGCGTGCTTCCTTCCTTATGTCCACCGTAACACACGTGCACATGTTTCTAGGTGTAGCAATACACCAACTTTACTGGATCTCACCTGGATACTTAATATTTCCTGCCACTCCTTCAGTCATAAAGATTGTACCTCTTCCACAACATGTTCACAATATGGTGAAGTCCAAAACAGTCATCAAGCACCTCATAAACCATAACTGCTATAAGATTTATCGTAAGGAAAAATACCAGAGGGAAAGATATCATGAATAAATTGTTAAAATGTAAATTTGCCTGCTGTCTCGTTGACTCCAATTTCCAAACTGTAGAACTATAGTCAAAGAGACCTGACATCTAGTCAGTCAGTAAGAAGTATTAAGGCCTCATTAGGGATGACCCCCATTACAATAACACACGCTGGTGGAATAACAAGTAGACATCAGAAAACTCTGAGTAATATTATTGTTGAATTATTGTGGGAAAAACAGACTTATTTTTTTATCTTGGTTTTCCAAATAAAGTATCGATGAGGACTATAATCCTCATTCATGGTGCCAAATTTACAGTGGGAACCAAGTAACAAAGAAAAATAAAATTTGTTACTATTCTTAAGTAGCTTTTTTTGCACATCTGTACTTTACTATTTTCTTTCAGGGAGAATTTACTTTAACTTAACTACATTTCAAAGTCAAATATCCTACTAGCAGAACATTTTTAGATTTTTTATTGTAACATTTTTGTAGATATCAGTTTGACGCATTAATATCAGTGGCTTAAGCAAGAGTCTTGTGACACAAATGATAATAGCAACATTATAGTCAATATATATAGTATATTATAGTATCATATTTATAGTCTATATATAGTAAATCATAGTACTTTGAATACTTGAGTACATTTGAAGGCAAATACTCAAATGAACGTTTAAAGGGAGCACTTTTACTTTTACTGAAGTATTATTATACCTTATCTTTACTTTGAATGAAGTACATGGTTTGTGTACTTCATCCACCAATTCAGTGACGTCATAATGTCGAGAAAACTTGAATTCATGGAAATTCGGATTGAACTAGTGCAGCCTCTACAAATGGGGGCACCGCCATCTAGTGGCCACACTACGCAAATACATCGCATAACGATTATAAAAAAATTATATAGTTTTTTTATACGATAAAATTATATTACAAAAAATTTCCGACTTAAAAAAATAGTAGATAAGATTGAGATAGATTTTCAATGGCATACTCGTATAAAGATGTTGCGTCACTTCCGGTTTACAGGGCGGGGTAAGCGGAAGTGGCTTTCATATGCGGAAGCTGGAAGTGGGCTGATGAGTGAGTGTGGAGAGAAAAGGAGGTCGCGCGGGAGCTAAGGAGGGAACGGAAACGCCTCTTCGGCTGCAGTTTTATTAGTATTTTTAAGATATATTTGTATTGGAATTTATTTTCGTAAAGAAAAAACGAGGAGAAGAAAAAAGTCGGAATATTTCCCAGAAAAGAAGGAAAGAAATAAAAATCAGTTCCGTCTCCTCAGATATCGGCGAAGGCTAGCTCGCGCTCTCGGCTAGCTAGGCTAGGCTAAGCTGAGCGTCCGTGTGGTAACTTTCAAGGGTGTATAAATCGATTATTTTGTCTTTCTTAGGGAAATTAATGAAAGTCTAATAGCTATATTCGTATAAATACAAGTTAGAAATTAACTAGCAAATTCGCACGATTATCGCCGATACACTTTTTTTTCCTCCCTCTCACGTTCTCGCGCGCGGGGCGGATTGTAAAAGGCTCTGATTGATTTATTTTGGGAGTCCAGCTGCATTACGAATCCAAAAGTCTCCTCTCAGATTTAAAATCAAAAAGTAAATACAATCAAAAAATGGCCGGAGTGAACAGCGTGGAAGCGGTGAAGCGCAAGATTAAAGTTCTCCAGCAACAGGCGGATGAAGCCGAGGAGAGAGCCGAGGTCCTGCAGAGGCAGGTTGAAGAGGAGAAGCGCTGCAAGGAGCAGGTGAAGTAACTCCAAATCCTTAAACCCAGCACAAAAAAAATCTTCTAGAATGGGGTCATCATCTAAAACTAACCCGTGCCATGTAGTTTTAAGGCAGCTGTCATTCATTTACTGGGGCCGTTGAGACAGGAAATGGCTGATCAAGTCTTGAGGTTTGCTGAAACTAAGATGCAAGAGGAGGAGGAATGAAGATCTTTGGTGTGAAGATGTTTTCTTCGACCCGAGGGTGTTGATTTAAATCCCTATATGGGCATCTCTGCGTATTGGGTTGTGATCGTGTATAAAATGTGAAACAATAATTAAAATGCAATTGGGTTCATATTTCCTTTTTTTTTTTTTTGTCTTAAGCAGGAATTGAATTAGTCCTTCAACCAGGGTGAAGGTTTGCACTTTGGATCTGTTTGAGCAGATCGCTTAGCCGTTATCCCTTTTGTTTGGTGACAGAATAATCATTTATGTGGTGAAGATTTTCTGTCCAGGAAGAAGTCCTTCAGTGTTAAAGTTGAAACCCTTGGGAATTTGAAAGACATTTCTTTTTATCAGTAGAAGACTGCAAGATCTTAACATGGAATCGAATTAGGAAAAGAATTCTACATTGTGCATGAGATTAATGCGTTTAAGAGCAGAAATGTGTTATTGGAAAATCAATTTTTGAGTGTAAAGAAAGGGAAATGAAACATATGTATCAGGAGCAGCAGCTGGATTCAGTATGGTACCTGTGGACATTGTGGGAAATTTCCCAATGATGTCTTATTACATTTTCCAGCTTTAGTGAAGCATAACTAGTATACTTGGCTTTAACACAGAAGGGGTTTTGAAGGGGTAATTATGTGAGCGGGTGTATGAATAGTGTGTGTGTGAGGGGCAGATTTTATGAAAACCCCCGTTTTCGACATCAAGCTTTTGTAGGTGTTGTTGGAACCCCAGTAGTTTAGAAAGAGGTCAGAATGGTTAGTGATGTACTTTGTTATTCACCAGGGTTACCTTGGGGGCTAAACAAAGAGCAGTTGGACTGGTTGATTTGGTTCCTGGAGCAAAGGTGTCGCATCGAGTCGTGTCACTCTAATAGCGACTTTGTCTGACTTCTCGGCCAGACCTTTGTTGGGAATGTCAGCCTTGGATGAAAGAGGCTTCCTGTCTCTGTAGAGTTGCGCTCAGCTGCCACAGGAAACGCTCTTGCGAACTGATTATGGGCCCTCCTTTTGGTCCGGAGCCAGACAGGAAGCGCTGTTGCAATGCTGTCCAATCGTACAAATTTGAAATGCAGAATACAGCACACGTTCATTTGTAAAGCTTCATGCAGGATCTTGAGAGAAGCACCAGGCAGCACAGTTTTAGATCTACACCCCCCATGAGCTGTCACAGGATCGCCATGGCATACATTTTGTTTGTTTTTGTATATTTTGACCTACTTTTAGGGAACCCTGGTATGTGCACGTGTTTCGGGTTCTCGTGTCGCCCCCACCACCACCAAACCATTCTCATCCATCTGGTTCCCATTTTCCACTCTGTTTAGCCCTTCTGGGGTTTTTTTTTTTTTTATTCTTTGTATTGTAAAACCATAGCCAGGTGTGAAACAGAATTCATAATGCTCTAATTAGGACCAATGAGATTACTAAGAAGGAAAAAAGCTCCTTCCCTTTGTTATTTATGTGACCGATCAGTCGAGCCGGGGTGTCCACTGAACCATGTCGGCGATGAATGTTGAATTTGTTATTCATGTTATCCCTATCTCTGTTTTTCATTCTTTTTCTCTCTGGCTCGTACGTAGGCTGAGGCGGACGTCGCTTCTCTGAACAGGCGCATCCAGCTGGTCGAGGAGGAATTGGATCGAGCTCAGGAGAGACTCGCGACGGCTTTACAGAAACTGGAGGAGGCAGAGAAGGCTGCAGACGAGAGTGAGAGGTGTGTGTGTGGGCTTGAACTGGATGAGCCAAGCCATAAACAATTAACCATTTACACCAATTGTATTTATATGTTGCAAGCACCAGTGTCTCATGTTATTTGATGTGGCTGATTTCCAGTTCTGGTCTGTTTTCCAGTTCTACCACTTCAGTGGGTGCCAAATCTTACACAATACAGCCAATTTAACCCAGCCCTTGGTTGCATTTCATCCAATATTTCCACGTAGACCTATTTAATACATGCCACTTGCTATATATAATTAATGAAATGATGTAATTTGTCTTACTGTATACCAGGGGAGTAACGGTACACACATCCGTACCAAAATTTGTCGGTACAGGGCTTTCGGTACGTGCATTCCTTTACGTAGTTAAAATCTGAGCTCTTTTAGGAACATAACATTAAGTGGCAGATCACAGAAACTAGAGTTAGCTCAGTGTCACTGTGGCTACTTGCTCTGTACTGGAAATATTTGTTTTGCGCATGCAAACGTTAAGCAAACGATAAGAATACTACTTTTTTTGTGGCCTTGATCTTGTAAGCTCTGAACTAACCCTTACCTCTTCGAAACACAAGGTATCTGTTGATTTATTCAAACTAGATCGTAACACTTGGCTAGTTTTGGGTGCGACTCGTGATATTTTGCACGTCTCTGTGATGCGTGTGCACACAGCTTGACATTCGGAGCTAAGTCAACAGTGAGCTTAGCTGGGCAAGAAGCTTTTAGGTGGAGTGAAAAGCTGATGACTTGAGTATAGGATGGAAATGATTTAAACAGTGTTAAATATTGAAGCAAGCTTGAGGAATTTCAAGGCTGGTTATCGTGTTACTTTTGAAGTACCTGATATTAATTTAAGGTCACACCCTGGGGGCAGGTCTTTGGGGCTGTAGTTTGATACTTCAGAAGGAACAATGCATTTATTATTCATATATTGTTATTCTATATTGATGCAGCATCAGTAGTGTGAAGTTTGGCGAAGGTGATTAGTCACGTCAGATACATAACCTTCAGAATTCTGATTAAAATCCCCCAGTATGTCCCCCTTGATTAAGTATATTCCCCAGTCTACTTGCAACTCCCCAATAATGTAGGTGGAATTTCTACGTTATCAACATCTCCGTCTATCTAGAGGTTTTATTTTTATTTATTATTTTTATGGCATGGCTAAATTTGGAAATGGCCGGTTATCGATGTAACTGGATGTGTGTGTTTGTGTACATCTCAGGGGCATGAAGGTGATTGAGAACAGGGCCCTGAAAGATGAGGAAAAGATGGAGCTGCAGGAGGGCCAGCTGAAAGAGGCTAAGCACATTGCAGAGGAAGCTGACCGCAAATACGAGGAGGTAAAGTTTTACCCTGTTTTTTTTTGGTGCATGTTAAAACCTGCTCCTTTTTTTTTTTTCTTTTTTTTCTCCTTGTAAGTCTTTGTGTGTGTGTTTACAGGTGGCTCGTAAGCTTATCATCATCGAGGGTGATTTGGAGCGCACAGAGGAGCGAGCAGAAGTTGCTGAGGCGTGAGTCAGGCTTCCAATCATCATATACACACACACACACACACACACACACACACACACACACACTAGGTGTTTTTAGTGTCCAATAGCCCAGATTTTAAACACTCAGCCTCCTTGCCCATTTATGTAAAGAAAAGCTATTTTTGCAATTTTCTCTGCACACATGGGTGACTTTGCTGTATCTTAAGCTGGCAGGTCACATTTTAGAGTTCCTCTTTTAGGCCTGAAAATTAACATCTGCATCACCCACCATCACTTAACAGAATTAAAAGCCCCTGCTAGCGCATTCAGGAGTCCCTTCCCGTCATGCCATTAGACTTACCGTTTTTTTTTGTTTAGTTTTTTTTAAATGCATGCTGTTTTCGGTGCACATCAAAAGCAACCCCACCTTTATGTCCCTGCCTGTCTTTAAAAAAAATTATAATAATAACTTTTTTCTTTGACACTTAAATACGGTTATTATTAAAGGGAAAAGATTTTAAATATAACTCGTTGAGAGTGCGCTCACGTTATACAGAACACCATAAAAGTGGGAATGCTGTACGTATCATGACTCAACATTACCTGTGCTTCCTCCCTTTCCCTGTCATCTGTGTGACTGGTGTGTGCATGTTCTGAAAATCTCCCACACACCAATCCCTACCTGCATGCGCTTTGGGTTTGCCCTGTCATGTCTCGCCCCACCTACTTCCTCTTCCTCCCCCACCCACGGCAAAAAAAAAAAAAAACAGCAATAGACGCCGATTGGAGGATCTGCTGAGGAATTACGACCAAACGCTGAAGAGTCTGCAGGCAGCTGAAGACAAGGTACTGGCCCAGTTATGTTTCCCAGTGGGTTCCTCTTACAGGCCCTGGGGATGAGCTAAAGTGGGCTTTTATACTTTTTACCGAGCTGCAGAACGGGTATTTTTGTCAGACCGTGGGCTCGTATTCAGTGCCCCCCATGCACCGTTGTTTTCTCAGTAGAAGGTTAGAAAGGTTCTGACAGGTGTTTGAAAATCCCCCACCCTCAACTGACCCGGCTACTCTTCTCCTCCTGTTCACCCATCTGCTCTCTTCAATTTCATCCTGTCTTGACTAGGTGAATGATCTGTGGTTTATGCTTGAGATTAACTGCATGGATGTGGTTCAGTCTTTGATTTTTCACTCTATTTGATCATTTTCACCTTCCCAGTTTTTGGTTGACGATTTTTAGTTCCCCTAGAATCCAACACGACTTCTTTCTGATAAGGGATAAGCAAATTACACCCAGATCATGCACTAGCAGTCCATAGTGTTTTTTTGTTTTGTGTTTGTTGTTAAATTGTTTCTTTTTTTGTGTCTTTTTTTCTCTACTTTTTCATGTCTTTCATGATCCCATCCATTGCTTTTTTTCCCCCCTTCTTAACCCCCTTTTTCAACCTCGATCTTTCCAATGTCTTTTACCTCCCCTCCTTCTTCTCTTTCAAACACCAAAATGTGAAATTTTATGAAACTGCAGCAAATGTGCGGAATTGGAGGAGGAGCTGAGAAATGTCACCAATACCTTAAAGTCCTTGGAGGCCCAAGCTGAGAAGGTAGGAAAGGAAGGATTGAGAATTTCTGCATGCTTGTGGGATTCTAATCTCTAAGATACTACAGTGCTTTTTGGGAAAACTGATTCCAGACTGAGATGTCAGGGCCTCATTCTTGCTAATCAGTCTTCTTAGTATTAGCCTTGGTACTGTTTTATGATTTTTTTTTTCCCCTTATTTAAGGATTTTCATGTGTAGATCAGCAGTTAAGTAACCATGGTTTTTTATTTATTTTTATTTATTTAACTTTTTTGTTTGAAATGAAATTAATAATTTTTGTTAATAATATCCAGCTATGCGTATGAATGTACCAACCCTGTCCTTCTCATTTAGAGTTTGCTAGTGAGACAAGACAGTGTTTCACAATGTTACTGCACAATCTGTTGCTAGCCATGTTTAGGAAACAAAAGTCGTCATAGAAACCAGCACCAAAGGAAGGATTGGCGCAAGGCTGTGTTAGAAACGTACTTAATATAGACAAGGGTTGTGAATGTGAAATGTAATATAATTTCAGTCGATTTAGTTTCGCTTAAGTTGCTGTGGAATCGAGCGAGAGTGCGGACCTGAACCTGTTTCTACCTGACTCGTCTTTTCAAGATTGTGTTTTATGGATGAACTGAAACCTGCTATTTGTTGTAACTTGTAGAGCAGTCACCATATCTGTGATAAAAAGGGCACATCGCATTACGTTGGTATTCGTGATACCTGCTGCTCTGCAACTGTATGAATGCTTTGGCTGATTCAGCTCCGGCTGTGGGAATTTTATTTATTTCCAGCAGTCTTCCTAAACCTCGAGGGAGCACATTTATTAATAGCTTAGCTTCCGTCATCTCCTCTTAGTGTACAGGAGAACAGATTTGAACGACAAATGCATTTGCAAATAAAGCCTGTAGATCCGAGTTTTGAATCAGCTGGATCAGTGAACTTATAAATATTAAAAAAAGGTTTGTGTAATGCACGAGGCCTTGGTGTGTCTTTTTAATAAAACATCTGTTTTCAAACAATGTGGTTCTCTGATTGGCCTCCACCTCTGTTTATACATTGCAGTATTCCCATAAAGAGGACAAGTACGAGGAAGAGATCAAGATTCTCACGGATAAGCTGAAGGAGGTGGGGCTCCAACGCAATATTTCACAAAAATACCTGTCAAAGCTTTTTCTCAGTGGAACTACTTGGCAGTCACATTTGGTGTCCTGTTAAATCATAGTATTTTGTAAATTTGACACTTTTCCCAACTATATCTGGTTCGAAAACTACAAATAAAGTTTGCTGGGGTACCCAGCTGGTATAGGTTTAGAAAATTATGCATTGAATTATGTCCAATTTACTATGATATATAACTCTTCAACAACTTGATTAAATTTAATCTTTTTATTTATTTTGAGAGGATTTTATTAAAACCAGAATTTAGTCATGGCAACCTGTGTTTGGTTTTTATGTTCAGAGATCATACAGCGACACAAACCTAAACTGGTAGACATCAATGTTCTTGTCTTAGCTATATATAGCGTTATAGCTCCGGTGCCAAAGTAACCAATTTGGAAGATTATATTTATAAATATTTATGTTTTTTGTTTTTCCTCAGGCTGAGACTCGTGCTGAATTTGGTGAACGATCAGTTACCAAACTTGAGAAAACAATCGACGATTTGGAAGGTAAGTGGCTTCAGTGCCTTGAGATTTCCTTCCCCAAAACTCTGTATGCACCCTCTGACCGCTGTGTGTACGCCCACAGATGAGTGCACAGAAACTGTGCAAGACGGATGCAAGGTCATTAGAGAAGAGCTGGACCATGCTCTTAATGACTTGATCTTCATGTAAATACTTAGCATGTGTGTGCAGTGGAGTGAGCTGCATGTGCACCATACCTGTGATTTAAATGATGCGGGAGGCTTTTCATGTGCTTTTGCTCCTCCGCTAGCCGTTGTTGTTGTTGTTGTTAACACGTCCCATCCACGTGAACATGAGTAAAGTTACAAAATTACTTGAAATGCAGTATCAGCAGGAAAAAAACGTTACTAATAGTGATTCTTGCCTCATCCATGTTCTTTTTGTCCTTCTGCATTATGGTTCCTCTTTGCAGAGAACGTAGCAGGGTAGAAGAGATGAAAATAGACCCACACACCTACACATTACGCCGTTACATGGCGACCTTTGAGTTTGCTCTTGGCATGCTGTTGTGAAGGTCTGTGAGAGCTGTGTTTTAGATGTAGTTGTAGTTGGCGTGATAAAAAGTAACAGCTTTTTGAGCTTGGTAAGAGTGATTTCCTGCATGATATTGATGTGAAGTGCTAAATGGCATGGAGATGTCATTACTGTGCAACTTATTGTATTTATTTTTTGTAGTATCACAATTTCAGCAAATGTATAAGCAAAATAGTTTCCTTTTTTGGTTCATTGTCCAGATTTTGTGTAGGAATAACTATCTAAAAAGTGTGTGTGTGTGTGTGTGTGTACACAGACACACACCACAAACAAGCAGGTAAATATGCTCTGAAGATAAGACAGCGTTCACTAATCTCACCATCACCACAAATGATAACATCATCACAATCATTTGAATCCTTTGAAACATGGTTAGGATGTTGAGGAAACTGTGCACACTGACTGTAGTGCTGCGTTCCATTTTAGTCACACTCTTGTGCTCCCTTTTTTTTTTTTTTCTTCCTCTCGCCTACATTCTCTCCCTCCCACTCTTTTCGTTGCCTTTGCTAGCAGCTCATTCCTGAACTATGTCGAGGCCAGGAGTGTGTGTTAATTTCCCCATTCACCACTCCGATTTCTGTTCTGCCATTTAATTGGTTCGCCTGCCGCCATCCTTTCGTCTTTTTCTTCTGTCATGATACATTCCTGGGTTTTCAATCCTGCTTTATCCTTTGTCCTCTTCTCTCTCTCTCTCTCTCTCTCTCTCTCTCTCTCTCTCTCTCTCTCTCTCTCTCTCTCTGTGTGTGTGTGTCTAAAGTGCTTGACAGAATGTTTGACTTGCTCAGGATTTTGGTTTACCTTCTATTGTCTGTTTTTTGTCTGTTGTTGAGTATAACAGATGATACTCAGCATCTCTGTTGCGCACAAGCAAAAAATTTAATCTGATACATCTTTCAGTATAACAAAGCATGAGCATTGGCTATATATGTGGCTCTGGTTTCCATTTTCAGTTTCATAAATACATAAAACTTTAATGATGCAGTTCAGTTTTGTATGAAACTGAATCCCGAATGAAATGTAGACTAAGCTGCCTTTATTGCATTGCGTTTTCATTTCTGACCTACACGTTTTTCTAGTCGTGTTTGACAAACACTAACATTACGGGCCACCGCTCTTTGGCATTTTGGGAATCTTCTGGTGTCTTCCTTCTACTGTTGATGTGTGGCAAATTGGCTACAGGTGTGCTTTTGACAGGTTTTTTTTTAACTCCCTATACTCACTCAAGTTTATGCACAGTTTGTCTAATAGATCTCTAGAGAATTAGAAACCCTGTCTTGAACAAAGCAATATCCTTACTGTTGTACTACTATCTCCTTTGATTGAGCTTGATTGAAAACCCAGACAGAGGCTTATCAGGAAACCTTGCAAAAAATCATTGTAAAATTGCGAATCTAAAACATTAGTACATGTGTAACCAAGTCAAATAGCCGGTTTACAGCAGCAGTTTATTTAAAAGCCATATAGCCCTCCTCTCAGTTTATGCAAAATTAGATATTTGGTGTATGCTATTTCATGATCTTTATCTGCAGACTTGAAGGGCGATGTTTGGTCCCAGTGTTAGATTTGTAACCGAGCAAATTAAATGTTCGTGTCGGCATTAGGAAAGCAGTTATAGCGAGGTCTAGACCACAGTCTGTTTGAGTTAACTGTGACTGGTCATACAGACAACAGTTTAATAGTGTCATACAAATAAAATGAATAGATCCTGTCTCAAAGCGGAAAAAACAGATGTAGACTTGGATCCTTAAAGAGCCTGAGATGAAGTGAGGGAGAAACCTTAAGAGGAACTCTCATCTCCTAGGTGACACCAGACACACAGCAACAGTTCTCACATTCAAATCTGCTGTATTTAGATCTGGAAAGAGTGAGGCATAGTGTTTTTGGGAAGAGGAAATCATTAGAGAGCTCATGCGTGGGACCAGGGGCACAACAAGCTGAAGTATCAGAATGAATTGGATTTGTCTGGAGGTCAAGACGAACCATGTGTAATAGTTTAATAGATTGACCTTAGCGTTAAAACATAGACCTGGAAACTTGGCTCGGAAACCAGAAGTTGTGTGCTGCTTCCTTGTATGTAATGTTGTGAAGTCTGGTATTAGGATGAACAAAATTATTGATGTAATGAAAAGCCAAACTGCCTTTTGTGTAGAGTAATTTGAATTCTGGCAATGCCGTTAGACACGTTTCTGGGAGGGAATCTGATTGTTCGTGAACAAACACAGTCCTGTAGAACATTCGGGAGTGTACTTTATAGGTTAGAGTAGAAATTCAGTAGATATTCAAAAATGTATCACAGTATTCCTGATGAATGGTTTCTAATATTGACTTGAGGTTTAAACTTCACAAACTGGTTTTCTAGACATGATTACACAAATGTTTGATTTTTGTTTAAAGTTGATATCTTGACGACAAAGCGTTTGACATGTTTCAGCATGGCATTTTTTCTTCCTGCCCAGACTGACGAATTACATAACCAGACATGTCGTCTTTCAGTATTCTAATCACCTTTGCCTTGTGTTATGGAAATAATGCATGCATTTTTTTTTTGTCTGTCTGTCTCTGGTATTCCACCAACCGAGACGTTCAGAGGTTGGACCAGTTTCCAAAAAAAAAAAGTTTCGCACTTCAGGTTTGGCTGGACGTTTGATCTGTGTATGGAAGCAGTCGTCTCACATGTTTCCTATTTTGTTTCACAGAGAGGCTCGCTGCAGCTAAAGAGGAGAACATCAAGATCCACGCCACGCTGGACGCCACTCTGCAAGATCTCAACAACTTCTAAAATCTGCACCGCCCTCTCTTCTCCCTTCCTTTCCTCACCCTACCTTTCTACCCACTTTACCCCCTTTTAGTTATTGCTGGGTGGCTGAACAAGGGCAAGTTGCTCCTTTTTTTTTTTTTTTTTTTTTTGGTGTAGGTAGCACTTTAGCTTCATTCCTCACATGCCAGCCCACAGTATTTACCTGGTTTCTCTTACTTTTGTCATGTATCTATCTATCTATTTTTTTTTTTTTTTCCCCCTGTAGGCTCACCCGTTTTCTTTAAACGAGACTGCATATGATGATGCACCATTGCCTGCAATTTGATTCATTCCTGTAATTATGTGCGATTAGATAATAAGGGTGATCTCTATTTTTGTCGGATGTCTGTGTTCTGATTGGTTTACTAGTCTCACAGTGCAATATTACCACACAGTACAGTATAAAGAATTGGAAAGGTTGCAGTGCAAAATGACTCTTCATACATGACTTTTTCTTTTTTTTTCTTTTTTGTAACCGCTGAATGATTTCTCTGCCCCGTTTGTTTTAACACTGTTCATTATAACGAATGTTTGCATTTTACCGTGCCAATGCCTTGCGGGACCATTCTATATCGTATCGTACTATCAGCTGTGCGGTTTCTTTCTTTTTTTTTTTTTTTGCTTCAAAAAGTTCAGTTAAAGCCCTTTACTAATTATGCTGAATCATCTCTTTCGAAATAGTGTCATCTTCTCTTGAACCAAACGAACATGACCGACTATAAACGGTTTACATTCAACCTTTTTTCCATTTGTTTAAGGTGTAGAGCATCAAACACTAGGCACCAGGTTTGAGTTTGGTCTGAGGCGAGGGAAATAAAAATGCAGTTAAACCAGCCTTTCTTTCGAACGCGGCCGGCTCCTTCGTCTTTTCCCCTCAAGGTTGCGACCGAATTGGAGGCGGAGAGACGGGACGTCACATTTCCACTGCCAAAATCGAGGTGAAAAAGGGTCAAGAGAGATTGAGGAAGAGAATAGGGGGAATAGTTGAAGGTATTATCTGAGCATCTCTTCAGTGTACTGTCTATACCATGTACACATCTCGAGTGAATTAAATACTTCAAAGCACCAAGAACCTTTTTAACTGGAATTGCAAAATTTAAGATGTAAACATTTTGCTATCAGTGTTTCATTGTAATAATGACACAATCAATTTTTTTTTTAAATAAAGAACTATAACACTTAACAGGATTCCTGGGGTTTTGTTTTCAAGAGGAGTTTTTGTTGTTTTTTTTTCCCTAACAAAGGTTGAGTTTCTCAGATACCAAGAATTACTAAATAGGGATGGTCTGTTTATTTCACCCTTCCCACATATTGCCTATACACACCACCTTTGACCCAAAGTGTGTGTACACTCCTATGTGGCTCTTTCCAAAACTGCTGCCCGAGTGTTTGAAGCTGCACCCTTAACCACTTCCTGACACTTGAAATAAAAGGCCTAAACCTGTTCCAGCATGACTGCTTCCGCTTCAAGAAGACATTGTGTGTTAGGTTTAGAGTGGAAGAACAAGTGTCCTGCACAAAGCCCATAACATTCTTGGGATAACTTGGAATGTTGACTACACCTCAGGCGTCCTCACCCAACGTCATTATCTGATCTCACTAATGCTCTTAGCAGCTAAATGACCACAAATCCCTCATAGCCGTGCTCCAAAATCTAATGGAAAGCGTCAGTAGTAAGAGCAAAATAAACAAATAAATGTGGAATAGAATAAAATTAAACAAGCTGATATGGGCTTGATGGGTAGGTGTTCACTAACTTTTGGACACAAGATTTGAGTGGCTGGCACACTTTTTAGATGTCTTCAGTCTTCCATCTCATGTCTTTGTCCTCTTTTTCAGCAGTTTCACACGTCTCTACTACACGTTTCCAGATTCGGTGTTAATCGTTGGATCGCTCGGGACTCGTTGACGGCAGTGTCGATTTTTTTATCAAACTCAGCAGATCGTTGAGCTCGATAGGTGAGATGTGAGCCCATGTTTGCTTTATGCATGTGTGGAATGCCTCTACGGCTCTGCTGTGGATTCTAGACAGAACTGGTCTAGTGCAAAAATGCAGAGTAGTAGATAGTTTCACTATTCTGGAGTCTGGAATTAAAACGATGAGTAAAATATGCTGTATTGAAGGAACTTGTCAGTTACTCACTTTCTGACTATCCTTTGAAAATCAGAGGTTATTCAAGTATATGGTTTGCATGACATGAACAAACCCCCCTGAAGTACCAAAAAAAAATAGACGAATTAAAGAAAAAAAATAACACTGGACCAGGAGAGCATCCAAAAGTGTTCTAACAAGAAAATGTCCCCAAAGCTCCATGAAGATATATTTTGCATAGGTTGGAGTGGAAGATCTGCTAAAGAGCTCTGACTTTTACCCTATTTGAACACCTTTGGGATGAACTGGAACACTCCCCTGGCCTCCACATCACTACCTGTTTTTTTTGCAAATCTCCCCAAGCGCATGCCAAAATCAAGTGGAACATCTTCCCAGAAGACTGGAGGGAATTATGGGAGCAAATTGGAACTAAATGTGGAATAAACATACCGTACTTATGAACAGGTGTCCACAAACTTTTGGCAATATAGTGTACATCGAGGTTGTGACTTAAATTGAGAAACTCTTATACTCAGGCACTGTTCTGCTTTTGGGATCTTAACTGCTGATAACCTTCAAAATGTATGAGAAATATGTTACTTATAATTGAGATTTACATTGTGGTGACAGAGCTGGTGTCCCTCAAGATGTTTGAATGGTGCTTTTGAGGAGAAACAACTCCTCCTTTTAAGTAACTATTACACATAATCACACACATATTTCTCTCACTTTGTTTTTTTTTTTTAATGTTTAATAACACACTTTGCATCACCCAGATGAGGAGAGGTTTCACTCCGAGTCTGGTTCCTCTCAAGGTTTCTTCCTTATACTATATAAGCAAGTTTTTTTTCCTGGCCACAGTCTCCTTGGAGATAAATACACTTACAATTTTTGTTCTTTAATTCAATTTACAATTACATTGTGTAAATTAGCTTTAAGTGCTATGGAAATAAACTTGAATTGAATGTTCTAAAATGACAGGACAGGCTTTTGTTTCACAGGTTTCTTCACTGTCCAATTCATTTAACACAATCTTGTGTACGTGGCTGCTCCAGTGTTTTCTCGTTAGCTAACGACAACAGTCTCTCGAGCTCTGCTTCGAGAAGACCGTCATTCCTTATGACCCAGTCAAAATCCACTCCCTGATCCAGACCACATTCGGACTCTGCATCGTCTACTCCTGAGGAACAAGAGGTGGACAACAGTCAGTTGGTTTACAAACAAGGTGAGCTGTTCTGACATGGTGGACCAAATAAACTGGTATCTTTATGCAGATTTTCTTTCCAAATCTCAAGAGACCTCACAAGAATATATGTCAGTAAGTACAAATAGTATGAGGCAACCACCACCATGCTTTAGAGCTGGTTATTGGTATGGTCGTCCATCTACCATGCTTTAGACCTGGGATATTGAGATCTTTCCATCTACCATGTTTCAAAACTGGTTATTAGTATGCAATGATTGCATCTGAAGCATCATGAGGTCTTTTCCAAAGTGGTGTTTATGACTTAAATGGAGATAATGAGTATTTCCTGCAGAAATCAGTCATTTGTTCAGGGTTTTAAGGTTCAACATTTTACCTGCCCCCTTTTAAAACTACATTTAAGAGACACCAGCACCTTTTGTATGGCTGGCAATGGCTCTGCCGTACCTGCAGTGAATATCCATCCCCTCTGAGCCCTGGTTTGCTCAGAGGCCTCTACTCGGACGCTCACACACTGCTGTGGATATTCACTCCGGAACCACTGCAAATCAGACATGCGCCTGCAGTCACTCACAATCTGGAAAAGAAAATAAAAGGGGGAAAAAAAAAAAAGAGACAGACAGGACAGGACCGGTGAGCAGTAAGTAGTTGATCCAATCAAGCAACAAAGCTTCTTATGGGGCATCAGGTTAAGGTCAAACTAATCCCTGTTAATAGAGCAGGAAAGGGTATGAACAAGAAAATTCCTTAATTATTCAAACTCAGCCCATGATCTTATTCTGCCAGTCTACCAGCCTGAACAGCTCTTCTCTTCAACAGATTTTTGGTTTTAGGATCATCTTGGTACTTGGTTAAAATAATTCCAACCCTAGTACTTACCCACACAGGTTGAGTGACTCCACACACCACCATGCGACAGAAGAAGCCCGGGTCCCATTGCCTTCGTCTCTCCCCCCAGCTGATCATCTCTGCCCGGTGCTGCTCCTTATAATGTCCTGCTCCCAACAGCTGCTCATAGTCCAGCATGTGTTCCTAATGGTGCGTGGATTTAGATTTTATATATAACATGTACACAGTATCTCACAAAAGTAAGTACACTTTACACATTTCAGTAACCATCAGGTGTAGAATCTGGCTTCAAAAAAAGACGAGTGCTGCAGCATTGCTTTAGAGATTGCAGAAGCAGAAGGTCTGCTTTTAAGCGCTCAGCCCACAAGCCGCACACTGCAACAAGTCGGTTTACATGGCCGTCATCCCAGAAGGAAACCTCTTCTGATGCTGGCTCACAAATGGTTTGCTGGAGACGACCTGTCCAAGAGCATGAATTACTGGAACGGTGTCCTGTGATCTGATGAGAGAAACTTGTTTGCCTCAGATGGTGTCCAGCATGTGTGTTGACGCTCTGGTGAGGAGAACCAAGAAAATTGTGTTTTGCCTACAGCCAAGCATGGTGGTGGTAGCATCATGGTCTGAGGCTGCATGATTGCTGCTGGTACTGTGGAGCTGTGGTTCATTGAGGGAAACATGGATTCCAACATGTACTGTGACATTCTGAAGGAGAACGTGAAGCCCTCCCTATAGAAACTGGGCCAAACGGCAGTTTTCCAACATGAAAACGACCCCAAACACACCACTAAGATGACAACTGCCTTGCTGAAGCTGAAGGTGATGGAGTGGCCAAGTATGTCTCCAGACCTGAACCGTATTGAGCACCTGTGGGGATCCTCAAGCGGAACGTTGAGAAGCACCATGTGTCTAACATTCAGCAGCTCTGTGATGTCATTATGGAGGAGTGGAACAGGATCCCAGCAACAATCTGTGCATCTTAGGTGAATTTGACATCCAGGAGGATTAAGGCAGTGTTGGATAACAATGGTGCTTACACTAAATATTGACACTTTGTACACAAGTTTTAACATGTTCACTGAGGGTGTACTCACTTTTGTAGCCAGTTATTAAGACGATAATGGCTGTATGTTAAGTTACATACACATAATGCACATTGATTACTCAAAATTTTATCAATTTTCATTTCTATAGTATTGTTCCTTGGGAACATATACATAAAATGTTCCTTGAGAACATAATAAAATGATATAAAACTTGGGAAAAAAACGTGTGTGTATGTATGTATATATGATAGTACAATGATAGTATATTTATTGAGTGATATGAGATGATTTATACCTGTGCATATTGCTCTTTAAGTGGAGCAGAAAGCCGAAGGATGCAGCACAGCTTTGGACTCAACCTACAAACATGGAAACATCATTACCAACCGGACTCATCCGCAAGACAGTTTTCCAAACAGATTTTCTCAGTCACTCAATACCAGTATTTTTTAAGTTGTGCAGCCTTTTGGTAAACAATTTCCTTCCTGCTGCAGCTAAATACTTTTTTTTTACTCTTCAGTCCAGAGCACCTGCTGCCATTTTTCTGCCCTCCAGTTCCTGTCTCTGTGCATAGATGAGTCACTCAGCCTTGTTTCCATGTCTGAGGTATGGCTTTTAAGGCCACAATTCTCACATGAACACCACTTCAGGTCAGACTTCTCCATACAGTAAATGGGTGTAACTGGTGATAGCACAGCTGGACATCCGAGGAAAGTAAGGATTCTGTCTTTCATCTGCTAAATTAGGTTTCCTTGGCAGACCACTGCGTCCACGCTCCTCAACATGGTCCGTTTCGTTCTGCTCTTCCAAAATACGAGGTGGTATCAAAAAGTTTCGAGACTTGCCCCTTGCATGATGATACAGTGCTCCCAGTGTTCCTGCCACTTCTGGATTGTATCCCGGAAGTTCTTCTTTTCGAAGCGTGTCAAAGCACCTTTTGCGATTCACGCTGGATCTCCGCAATGGTGTCAAAACCAACGACTTTTGAGCTGGATCTTCATCTTCAGGTAAATATCAATGTCCCCTGGAGCCAAATTTGCAGAGTAGTGAGATCACAGTCAAAATAGCAAACGTGGTAAAGCACGTGATCATGATCCCGATGTACAAAGGACAATTTCTTGTGGCAAACAGACTTATGAAGGTCTGTGCTCCCTGTGACTGTGCGTGCAGCCTTGTGCTGCCATCTGTTGGTGTGTTACAAAACTACCCTATATATATTTTCCAAGCATTCTTACTTTCCAGCATTTCTTAATACTTGCCTTAAACATTTGCACACTACTACACATATTCGTGATTAATAATATTAAGGACTAAAATAAGTTGCCTTTTGCACCTTTAAACATGATTCCAATCCACATGCAGATCCAATTTTATTTACATTTTATATTTGATCAAATTTTTATTATTAATGCAATAAAAATACATTTCAAAAAATCACCTTTTTTGTATTAAATCGGTCACATAATCCTTCCCAGACTTCCGTTTTCCGCTGAAGAGTAAAATAAGTTTGGGTTTTGACGCTGTCATTTGAAAATTAGACTGCGTGTTTTACTTGCGCTTGTAATATACTTCCGCTTTCTAACACACGCCACGCCCCCTTTTTTGTGCTGCAACGCGATTGGTTGGAAGTCTTCCTGCCGCGGTGGCGTTTTATTTTCCCTTCTGTTTACCGTAATATAGAAAGTACACGCGCCGATTGTTTGTGTATTTTACATCACGTGTTTTTGTCAAACATCTGTAGAATTGTGCAAATGATGGACTCAGTTATACCAAGTGTGTATAATAGTTTCTATACACCGCGTTTGTGTGTCAGTGACGGGGTGTGTTTGTGATAAATAGGTGTATCATGGTTTTTCTAGTCGAGTGTATTTGTAGTTTTTCGGTAATCGGATGAGCGTCACGCCATGCGCGTCAACCGAGTGTGACAACTGACGCCCATTCTGAACTGTTTATTATTCATTTGTTGATTTTTAAATAATTATTTATTCATTTTTATTTTTAAAAAAAAGTAACTGCTGCAATATGAACAGCTCAATAATATTAAATCGTATAAAAACGAATGTTTGAATTATTACTGATACTACTAATGCTCTGAAATTAAGTTTTTAATTTTGTCACACAGAAAAAAATTCTAATATGTAAATTATAATTTATTTACTGTCAGTGTGTTTTATATAAAACAATGAAAATGTATGCGTTTATACCTAGATATTTTCCTATTTCTTAAGTAGCTGCGGTATATACATTTAAACAGTGTCTATGATTTTTGAAAACTTACAAATAATTTAAAATAATAAACAAAAGGAAGAAAATGATCTATTTAAACAAAATTTACATAAACATATATACACATACACACACACACACACGAACAAAATTAGAGAACAATTTATAACCAATTGAACAATTCTGAAATAATGTCATCTTCACTGCTCAACAGTTGAAGGAGTTTTTGTCCTGTCTATACCATGCTACCAGAACACCTTTTCCACAAAATAACTAATGCATTTAAAAAAACAAAACATTATTTTGCAGAAAACACACTGATCAAAATTAGAGAACAACAATGACTGTAGCATGGAAAAAGATTACAACAACATTTTCTGAAGGTTACAACAGTCAGCAATTAGTAGGAAGTGTACAGGCTTCTGCTCTGAATGACTGAAGCACATCTGCCACAGGACAGCACCAGTCTAATCGGTAAGTCTAACACCAGTCTAATCGGTAAGTCTAGCACCAGTCTAATCTAATCAGTCTCTCACACTGCTCTGGTGTGATTTTGGTCCACTCTTCTTCCAGTCTCCTCCACAGTTCGGTGACTGTAGTGGGTTTCTTGGCCATAATTTTGTCACCAAGGATTTTCCAGATGTTCTCTGTTGGGTTGAGATCAGGACTCTGGGCAGGCCATGTCATTATTTTAATGTTTTCAGTTTCAAGGAACTGCTTTACCCGTTTTGCTGTGTGACATGGAGCGTTGTCCTGCATGAACACTGCGGGCTGATTGGGTGATGAACGCAGGGAAGGAACCATATGTTGTTGAAGAAGGTTCTGATAAACAGTTGCATTCACTCTGCCATGTAGCTGTATAAGAGGCCCAACTCCTGCTGCAGAAAACATGCCCCAAACCATGACACTTCCTCCTCCACTTTTCACTGACTTCTTTACACATTTTGGGTTAAGTCTATCTCCAGTTTGTCGCCGAAAATAATGTTTCCCATCGGACCCAAATAAATTAAACTTGCTTTCATTACTGAAGAACTTTGGACCAGTTCTTCTCTGTCCACAAAACATGTTCCTCAGCAAAGCTTAGTCTAGCCTTTTGATTCTTTCTGCTAATGAGAGGTTTGGTCACTGTAGAGTGGGCTTTCAGTCCAAATGCTCTTAAACGTTGAGACACTGTATGACGAGACAGATCCTTACCCTGTTCAGCGTTGAACTGGTGAGCAATTCCAGCTGCAGTGTGGAAATGATTGCCCATTGAGATCCTCCGCAGTATCCTGTTCTCTCTTGTATTTGTCTTCAGTGGAAAACCAGCCTTCTTGGCAGACTTGAATAAGTTTGTGAAGATTCAATATTCTTGAAATTACAGATTTGGAACGACCAACTTGTCTTGCTATGGCTGATAGGGTCATCCCTTTGGCCTTCATCTGGACAACCTGCTGCCGGAGGCTTTCAGTCACTTTAGAACGGCCTACCATCTTGCAGAGTCGGTGAAACTGGAAGTTAGGCTGCCAGTTAAATAGGGGTTGACAGATAATCAAGGAAATTAGCACCAGGTGCCAGATTAACATCTATCTGAAAGTGTTTTCTAATTTTGATCAGTGTGTTCAATTGTTTATTAATTGTTCTCTAATTTTGATCTCCAGTGTGTGTGTGTGTATATATATATATATATATATATATATATATATATATATATATATATATATATATATATATATATATATATACATACACATATATTATAAACATTTCCCCATTTTCAACTTCCGTTTTTGCAACCAGAGACTTTTATTTTGGTAATGTACGCGGAAGTTGTCCGATGTAAACAGTTTGTGTGATGGTTGTATGTGGAGATTGTGGCGGAAACCCGGAGGAAATCCTGCTGTTTGCAGCTCTCAGGTGAATAAATGTGGCAGTGAGGAGGATCAGTGGTTCCAGTCATGAACGGAAGCTGTAACGCGGTGCTGGATAAAGAGGAGCACGTGTTAAAGCTGGGAGAAAGCTTCGAGAAAAGAGCCAAGTCCTCCTTCCACACCATCAGATGTGAGTGAGGCGCTGCACCGGAATACTGTCTACTGCGTACTGACTCTACTGCAGCACTGCGTTTCACCCCTACAGCTCGCGAAAGTGTCTGTCTGTCTGCCCGCCTGTCTGTCTGTCTGTCTGTCTGTCTGCCCGCCTGTCTGTCTGTCTGTCTGTCTGCCCGCCTGTCTGTCTGTCTGTCTGTCTGCCCGCCTGTCTGTCTGTCTGTCTGTCTGCCCGCCTGTCTGTCTGCCCGCCCGCCTGCCCGTCCGCCTGCCAGTCTGTCCGTCCGTCCGCCTGCCTGTCTGTCTGTCTGTCCATCTGTCTGTCTGCCTGCCTGCCCGCCTGCCTGCCTGTATGTCCATCTGCCTGTCTGTCCGTCCGTCTATCTGTCCATCTATATGCTGTAGTCTCTTTCTTTCTTTAGGAAGTAGTCTCTTTCTTTTTTCCTCTTTCTTTACTAAGGAATTTCTCTCTCTCTCTCTCTCTCTCTCTCTCTCTCTCTCTTTCTTTCTTTCTTTCTTTCTTTCTTTCTTTCAGAAGTCTTTCCTTCTTCGTTCAAAATAGTTTATTTTCAATTTCTTTCTATTTTATTTTCATGGTTTAGAAAGGAGTTTTTTTCTTTTTTCTTTCTTTAGGAAGGAGTAAACTTTTCTCAATTGGAAGTAGTATCTATCTATCTATCTATCTATCTATCTATCTATCTATCTATCTATTGGAAAGATTCTGATCATGTGATTGTTATTGCAGATGACTTTAAGCCGGCGTCCATTGACACGTCCTGTGAAGGAGAGCTGCAGGTGGGAAAAGGAGAGGAGGTCACCATCACGCTGCCACACATCCCTGTGAGCGTTTCTTTTCTTCCCTCTCTTCATCGTACCTCGTCGTTCTTCCTTTGTAGTTACAGTTGTGGAACGTTTGTTGTCCCTCAGGGTTCAACGCCTCCAATGACGGTCTTCAAGGGCAACAAGCGTCCGTATCAGAAAGACTGCGTCCTGATCATCAACCACGACACCGGAGACTTTGTGCTGGAGAAGCTCAGCAGCAGCATTCAGGTCAAGAAGACCAGGTGAGGCTTCGGAGCAGGTGAAGGAACTTCAGTGCACTTTGACTTCACTGTTTGTTCGTGTTCGTTTGACATGTTTGCTTGTTGTTGTATCAGAGCCGAGGGCAGCAGTAAGATCCAGGCTCGGATCGAGCAGCAGTCAGTGAGAGCCAGTCAGCCTTCCTCCCAGTTCCGCACTCCCACTAAACCCAGCAGCGGCGTGAAGACGTCCCCCAGTAAAGACAACCCGTCTCCTGAACCCCAGCTGGACGACATCAAGAGAGGTGAGACTCCATTCACTCCAACTGGCTCCTGGTCTTTTTTCCTCCTTTCGTTCGTTCAATTTGTCTTTCTTTCATTCATTCTGTCTTTTTTTTCTGTTTGTTTCTTGCATTCTTTGTCATTTGTTTTTACTGTCCTTTATTTTGTCTTTTGTTCGTTCATTGTCTTTCTTTCTTTCGATTTGTTTTTCTTTTTGTTCTTTCCATTCTTTCTTTCTTTCTTTCTTTCTTTCTTCTCCATCCTACTTCTCTCTCTCTTTCCTCCTCTTTGTGTCTTATTTTTCATTCTCCTTTCTTTCTTTTAATTGCTCTTTTCTTCCTCCTATTTTCTCTTTCCCTTTCCCTTTATTTCTTTTTCTAATTGCTGCTCTCATTTTCCCCCTCTTCTTTTCTTTCTGTTTTGCTATCTCTCACATTCTTTCTGCCATTTCTCTTCCTTCTCTCTCTCTCTCATTCAGAGTTGCGGGCGGAGGTGGAGATCATTGAGCAGATGAGCAGCAGCGGCAGCAGCTCCTCCGACTCGGCCAGTTGTTCAGGCAGCGGAGACGACGACAGCTTGAGCAGCGATGGAGAGCAGGAGAGTGCAAACCTTCACCCGTCTCCCAGCCGAGAGCTGAGCAACGGCACGGACAAATCACAGGGCAGCAACCAGCTCATGAACACGCTCAGTGAGACACACACACACACACACACACACACACACACACACACACACACACACACACACAGAGTCTTATTGATTATTATTTATAAATCCTAAATGGACAAAAGAATTGGGATACCTGTTTTTGGAAGATCTTGATTGGGCTGCTATAGAACTCTAAACCCTATAGAACACCTTCAGGATGAATTGGAATGCTGACTGCACCTCCTCATCCCACATCACTACCTGAATGAGCACAAATCTCCACAAGCACACTCCAAAATCTAGTGGAACATCTTCCCAGAAGAGTGAAGGTTATTATAACAGTAAATTGGGACTAAATGTGGAATGGGATGTTTAAAAAGTACATACCGATCTCATGCTCAGATGACCACAAACATTTGTCCATATATTGTTACCGTGTAAACCCAGTCTGCATACATTTGAACCGGATTGCATCATTTGTAGTGTGAAGCCGATAACCGATTTATCAACCGATAAAACGAATACCTTATAAAAAACAAACCAACACTCCGTGTAAATAGTACTGAACTTTATTACAAAATTACAATATAAAAATAATATAGCACTCTCCGTGCAGCGCGTCATCTCGCGTGCAAAAACAAACAGCACGTGGTGTCAGTGATTCGCCACTAGGGGCCGCTCTTATATTGACAGCGGACCTTCTCAGCCACTCCAGCAACGGACGAAAACCCGGAAAAACGGTATGGATATCGGTATCGATAGTTCCAGCAATCACAATCAGTGGCGATTAATCAGCAAAACCGATTAATCGGTCAACCTCTAGACATTAATGTACAGTACAGCATTGACTCTTTTTTATATTTTTATATTGTTTGGTGTAATATAGAAAAAAAATCCATAGAAATTCTTATAACTATAAAAATGTTTATATATATTTTTTTTACACACACACACATTTATGAACTAAAGGATGTATCGGTGTTTGTTCTCTTTTCAGGAAACGATCTGCAGCTAAGCGAATCCGGCAGCGACAGCGATGACGATTGACCTCCTCCTTCTTCCTGCTTTTTATGCCATTTTATGCTTTTACAGAACTCCAGAAGCTTGTATTTTTATGACTATTTTATTTCATTAAAGTATATTTTTAGGCGATAGAAGCGTATATATTAGAGCTCGGCTTGTTTTTTTGCCATCGCGCGATCACATGATCATATCACCACTAGCTTGTTGTTAAATTGCGTCAGGTCACATGGCATGTCTGGTGCATTTTTTTTGTCATGATGCCGTGCTGTTACGAGCAGTTTGATCACCAGGGCCTGTGGATTTGCAGTGTCTTTTGGTGACTTGCGTGCACGATTCTCCTCTAGGGGGCGGTACATAGAGGCTACATATCCATTGGGTGAAATGCATTGACAGGAAAAGATAAAAATGGATTGTCGGATAGCAAATATTTGTGTTTGGTTTTATTTTTTTATGCAAATAACTGCATAGCCCCGACAAATCAGACAAACGCAGTGTTTATACTGTCAGTTCACAACTGTGTGTGTTCACATTGTAATTATAATATTATAATATTAATTATAATATTTAGACGAAAATATTGAACCTCAGTGACACAAAACGCACCATTTCAGGTTGGTTTAATTCGTTCTGTATTGTAAAGAGGCTCCGCCCCCTCGAGGCAGATCCTTCACGGCGTGGGCTCGAATTGTGTGTAAACTGTGTTTTTTGTTCGTTTTTTTTTTTTTTTTTAACACGCCACCATGCTGTGATCGCACCACGATGCGTGCTCGGTCTTTATAAGCACTTATGAAGTTTATCCGAAGCAGTTTAGAGCTTAGAGTCCAAAAAGGTCACATTGCTTCTTCTGTATAGAGATGGAAGGAAATATTGTATATTAAGACCAGTGTATTTGTAAAAAAACAAAAAACAATAACAAAGAAAGAAATAAAAGGATATTAGGGTTTCAGCTTTCGTGTGGATCTGTGTAGATTTTAATTTGTGTCAAAACCAGTATTTAAAAGAAAAAAAAGAAAGGTTTTGTGTGTGTGTGTGTGTGTGTGTGTGTGTGTGTGTGTGTGTGTGTGTGTAAATGTGCCTGATGAAGCAATAAAGACCTGTTTTCTGTAATCTCTGGTTCTAGTCTTCAGTTTTTGTTTATGGAAAAGTTTGTGGTGTGTGTGGAATGAGCTTTACTGCTGCAAAACCCGTCTGATTGAACACATTGGTCCTAATAAAAAGTAATTGCTTATAGACACATTATAAAAACTATATAAATGTTTCCAACATGATGCTCCAAAATATTCTGATTTATATACAGTGCATGGAAACATAGTGTTTCATGTGCTGTTCCTCTAATAAACTCATTTCTAATCCTGTCCATCGTCATCACTCCCGATGAAAACCTCAACATCTTCAGCTCTGCTACCTCCAACTCCAACTCCTGTCTTTTACTCAATGCCACTGTCTTTAAACCATACAACATCTCAGGTCTCACCACAGTCCTATAAACTTTCCTTTCACTCTCACAGATACTTTTCTATCACAAATCACTCCTGCTATCACTCTTCTCCACCCACTCCACCCTGCCTGCACTCTTTTATTCACTTCCCTAACACACTCTTCATTACTCTGCACTGTTGACCCCAGGTACCTGAACTCATCCACCTTCTCCACCTCTTCTCCCTGTAACCACACCCCTCCACTGCCCTCCCTCTCATTCACACACATGTACTCTGTCTTACTCCTACTGACTTTAATTCTCCTTCTCTCCAGCATGTACCTCCACCTCTCCAGGCTCTTCTCCACCTACTCTCACCACAAATCACAATATCATCCGCAAACATCATAGTCCACGGAGACTCCTGTCTGACCTCATCTGTCAACCTGTCCATCACCACTGCAAACAGGAAAGGGCTCAGAACCGATCCTTGATGAAGTCCAACCTCCACTTTGACAATACAATACAATACAATACGTTTAAATCGAGACCATTATTTTGAAATGAAGAAAATAGATGAGACTCGGGCGTGTTGTTCCAACATCCGGGAATTTTGTTACATCGTAAATAGTGTTATTACATAAATTATGTGTGGTTCATCTGTATTCCTATTTTTATTTAGTATATATATGGGCAAATCACATTTATTTTCAGCCCAACATGCAACCTATATTATTGAGAACCAGAAACAGAGCTTTTCGGGGGTAGTGAGTGCACTTTTATTTTGCCGTCAGACATGGCAGCGTCGCCGTTTCCTGTTTGACGATGGGCTGTTAACGTTGGTGGCAGTGCCATGGCAACCGCGACGGGAGCGCACGCAGGGCAGCGGTAACGTGAAGCGGCGGCGGTGGTAACGTGAGGGGTCCCGGTGGAAGGTAAGAGCAGCAAACATTCTGTACAGACCCGTAGGGAGGAATAAAATCCCGCTTTACGCTGAACACGGAGCTCAATCAGCTGTATAGCGGCGCTCCGGCTTGGTTGAATACCAATTCGATTATTAGTGGATTATTTGGTGCACTATTTAGGACGCGACAGCTGTTATTAACTACCCGGATGTAGGTAATTATCTAGGGAATGTAGAGGCATTTGGGATTCGACCCGGTTTTTTACTCTTCTACACATACACACTCCAGGATAACTGTAGGTTTATGTAAGTATTTAATCGGATTACGATGCAGGCGTGTGTGTGGTGTGTGTGTGTGTGTGTGTGTGTGTGTGTGTGTGTGTGTGTGTGTGTGTGTGAGAGAGGTTAAATACAAAAGGAACACGTTTTACATCTTCAGTGTGGTTTAGAACACGTTTGGGCTCAGTGGCATCAGATCCGCTCATTAGAATATGCAAAATAAACAGCAATCATATTACAGTGGACAAAAACTGTACAGTTTCTAAATGTATGGACTTGTATTAAAGTTTAAATTATTTAAGCGTACAACATTACTGTTATTTGTGTTTTTTTATTATTCAAGTTTTAAAGTGTGATTAAAAAGTGTTCTTACTCTGTAAAAAAAATATGCAAATAAGACAGGCGAGTGGGGCGGCGCTAATTTGCATATCGCAAATATTTATGAGGTGAAATAAGGGTCCTTCTCTGTGTCCCTCTCTGTGTCTATATCTCTTCTTCTTCTTCTCTCTCTCTCTCTCTCTCTCTCTCTCTCCTTGTCTTGGATTACCCATCACTTTCACCTGCTCGCTTGTCAGCAATTAGAAAAGCCGCCCAGCTCCTAATGTGAAATCCTTCACCATGTGATGTGTTTGTTATTGACCCCACTGATGAGTCTGGAGTGAAATATTTCGAGGTTTAGCAGTTCAAGGAAAACAATCAATCAATCAATCGGGAAACCTGACGAGAAGCCGATTTGCTGCTACCTTCCAGATAATTATTTCACAATATAAGGATATTGTGGGGTTTTTTTTTTTTTTTTTATGCCAACCTGCTTTTCCAACCATACAATACATTTTGACAGTTTATTTTAATCTGTTAATTTATACATTTATATGTTTAATATTCTTAAAATCAGTAAATGATAACTTTAAATTTGTGATGTGACTGTCAGAGCTGCTGTTATAGAAAAAGACCGGATTGGATCTTCTATTCCAGATGTGGAATGTTTAGGGGGGGATGCATATACACAATGTGTACAATCCGAACTGTTTTTGTTTGTCCTCTCCCACAGCAGTGAGATGTCTCTGTTTAAGGCTCGGGAGTGGTGGTCGGCCGTGCTGGGCAAGGGGGAGGAGTTTGACCAGGGCTGCCTTTGTGTCGGGGATGTGGACAACAGCGGAAGTGGATACGGTGAGCCGCCGTCCAGAATCAACATGTCTGATCGATTTACGTCAAAGGAAACATTTAATAGATTTTTATTACATGAAATAAAACGCTTTCAGGTTTTCAAGAAGTCGGGTAATAATAGTGCAACTTTGATGACCTTGATGACACAGTAATGTGTAGGGATGCGATTTGCATCTTGATGCATAGCCAATGATAAGATGTATTAAAGATGCGTGCGAGGTGGTATTAAAAAGTTAGCCCTGTTAACAAGAAGGTACTTTATTCATCTATGTTTACACAATATCAGCTTCAAAATAGTGAAAAAAATTTCAGCCGGATCTGGCGAGGGTGCCGAAGTGAGGTCATGTGGATCGTTCTCCGACCATCATCATGCACAAGTTGCTGAATGGTTTCGACGTTTTTGGGGGTTGAGCTTGTCAAAGGTCTTCCTAATCTTCCCGTCTTCCAGTGATGTCCAGTTCTCAGTTGTCCAAGCTCAGTTGTATGAAAGAAGGAAATATCGCTCTGGAAAAGGCCGTCTGCCAAATGTCATATATAGAAATGTAAACCTTTGTTCTATGGATGTTTCTATAGATAAGGTGGTGGTGGGCAGCTACATGGGAATGCTGCGGATTTTTGCCCCCCACATCACCCGGCCGGGCGAGCAGAGTGGAGCGGACGCCCAGCTGCTGGAGGTCCAACTGCGAGATCCCATCATCCAGGTGGAAGTGGGCAAGTTTGTCTCGTAAGTCATCATTTGTTCGGACTGGTGTGATGAGTGATCCAATAAACTCGGCCACGAGAGAAGCGCATGTAGTTACCAGGTTTCGAGATGATACAAGACTAAAAATGGAGGCACAGTAGTATGTTCCAGGGGGTGAATGTTATCTGTCAGCTGTATTTTTCCTCAGAAAGGTTTTCAAATTGATGTTTTCACACGTCTCACACTAAAGTCATTTAAATACACAGAACGTTTTCATTCACGCTCTGTACAGAATAATTTTGCATTCATGCTGTGCTTTGGAACGTTTATTGCGTTTCGCAGTATTTTTTTGCGTTATAAAGGATCCACATGCACAATGGGGCTGTTTTAATCATAAACCAAATGAATAGGATTTCACAGGTTTGTACATTTGTATAATATATAATACAATATAGACTTTTTTTTATTATTATAATATTGACTTCCAGTTTGATAGTTTTCTAGTACCGCAAATTTATAACAGGCAAAAAGACACAAGAATTGGATGATGAATGACTGGAAGTAATTTCTGTGGATAGTTGAGTCCAAATCTTGACATTTTTGGCTCTAACATTTAAAATGGAGAACAGGAAAGAAGATCAGACCCTCGCACAAGCATAGTCACACATGAGGGTGGAAGCTTAATGGATTGGGGTTGTTTTGGAGCAGGAAAGGTTGGAGACTCATTCCGGAAAGCGGAAGGAATCCTAAACCAACATGGCTCCCATTCTATACTACAACATTGTGCAGTTCTGTCTGGACTCATTGGAACAGACATAACCATACAACAAGACGATGAAAACTTGAAGCGCACGTCCAAAAACTCTGTAATTGTTATTCATAGAGTAAACAGTTGTCTAGAGTGTTATTTCTAATGGAATGGGCTCCCGGGTCACCGCACCAAATCCTATCGAACTGCTCTGGGATGAAGTGAAATGTACAGATAAATGTTTCAGTCCAGATGCAGAGAGAGAGTTTTTTTTAATGAAAATAAAGTGGACTATCTGAACATTTTATATATTTGTTTAGTCAAAGTAAAAAGTAAAGTAACCTCGTTGCATTGAAACAAAAGGAACATGCATGTTTCTCTCAATAAAAACAAAATCGATAGGCGTCTCCTAACTTTGAAAGTTTCTTTATTCTTCTCTGTAGGTCTTTAAGTGTTGGGTTTCTCTCAGACATGTGGATGTTTTGTGCTTCAAGACTCTCTTTTAAAACCTATTACCTGATTTGATCTCTAATCATTGGTTTCGCTACGTACAGGAGGTAGAGTCTAGTGAAAGTATTTGTATATATTTTGGCACAGAGTTACTGCTGTGGTTTGGGCCCACATTATAAGTCCCATTTCACTTTTTTCCCCCCAAACAGTGTCTCGTGGTTGAAAGACCTGACAGCTTGTCAGGCGAAACCTCAAATCGAACACACCAGAGAAGATTTTGTTTCAGTTCTTTTGCACTGGGGAGGGTTTCTTGCAGATTTTGGAACATCGGCGTGTGGAGCGTTTCCAGCATTTATACTGCCGGGAACTTTTAATCCTCTAATTTTGCAGACTTGATGTTAGGAAAAATGTAGACTGAATGATTGACCATTGATCTCTGTTCCTGTGTTCCCAGGTGCTCAGAGCTTCTTCATTTAGCAGTGTTGCATCCCAGAAAACTGTCCATCTATGCTGTTTCAGGTTAGTTTACTGTCCTGTGAAGAGGCAGTGTTCTGTATGTTAAGCCTCAAGTTTAGAAATCTGACATGAAGGACACTAAAGTTCGATCAATAGTGGATTTTACTGAAACCGATAACTTGGTTGGATCATACTTGCCGATTACCGATCAATCAACTGATTAATCGGTTCTAAATTGATACTGGATAAAAAAATGATAACACTTCATTTGAAATAGTATTGAGCTTTATAACATCGAACAAAAAAACAACAACTACTGCATACATAAAAATTAGCTAAATGAAATAAATATGAATAAATTAAAAAAAATATATCATATTATTAATACATTTTGAATATAATAAATATAGAATTTAAATCTGCATTTAAAACTTACTTTTCCAGGATAGCTTTTATGTGATCTTTTGTTTTGTAGTATTTTACGATATTTATTGACTTATTTTATTATTACTTTTGTTATTATTATAATTTGATTTGTATTTTTTTTTTTTATCCTTGGAAAGTGCTTTGAGATGTAACTTTTAAAACCTCAATAAAATAAAGATTATTATTATTATTATTATTATTATTATTATTATTATTATTCGCCCCTAGAGGCCGCTCTCATAATGACAATGGACCGGAAACCGGAAAAACTATTGGTATGGATTTTTGCTGATAGCCAGCAATCTACTAGTGGTGCTGATTATTCAACAAAACCGATGTATCATTTGACTACTAAATTCTATATATTTTATTATTTTCCCGTAACAGCCTATAAAATATTTTATAGGCTGTTACGGGAAAATAATAAAATATATAGAATTTTTCTATAGCGACACCTTAAAATGTAATATTCCTCTTATACAACAGTCATTTATTTATCAAAAATGGCAATTAAGTTTTTTTATTTATTTATAGTTACATTTAATGTTGTAAAACATCCTCGAGACAAAGAAGTTTCCATTTCACCTGCGTTACAGCAGCTCTAAATAGTTTCTTCTGTTTTTTTTTTCTGTCTTTGGGCTGCAATGGGACAATTTACAGAAAACTTCACCGTGTCAAGTTTTTTTTTATATAATAACAATTTCTAATACATTTATTATTTGTTCTAGATTTTGTGGCAATATACCAACAGTTCCTCTAAATAGTTTCGAAACGATTCGAAAATGTATCGCGTAAACCTTTGGTAGATCACAGAACACCATCCGACCAATAAGATTTGAGAATTAAAAACACTGTGCTATTAAAACATAAGCTTTGTATTTTTATGGAGTAATATCGCAGTAATATGATGTTCTTTCTCAACGCTGTTTTTCAGGTACTGCTGGAAACGTGGAACATGGGGATCAGTACCAACTCCGACTTGTTTACGAGCACAACCTGCAGAGGACGGCCTGCAACATGACCTACGGAGCTTTTGGAGGGGTCACGGGTGAGCGTTCAGCTGGAGAATGAATGCATCCAGGCATGCTTTCGTTCCCAGGGTTCACCGGGGTTTTTCTTTTAAAGGAACAGTGAAAAATATACACAAATTTCTCACTTGTGCCAAATATAGTTATTAAACTGAGGCATGTCTGGTGTCTGAATGTCTGTTATATGAAATTCACTACATGTGGGGCAGCAGTAAAGCATGCTAGAAACACATCAATTATATCAACCAGTGGTTAGCTTTATCTGCTGTCAGGGGAGCTTTAATCAACGTAATCAAAATCACTGATTACGTTTTATTTATTTATTTATTTCATGAATATGTATTTAACTATTATCCAATAGTCTATTCTCTTCATGTCATAGATTGAGGAAACAGTTTTTCCAAGAACCATTTTCACTAATTGGAGATTTCTTCCTAACCTTGTGATCCAGTTCATACCAGAGCAGTTCAATAGGATTTGGTGCGGTGACCCGACAGGCCATTCCATGATAGATAACACTCCAGACGACTAAGTTTGCTCTCTAAATAAAGCTTACAGAACTTAAACGTACGCTTCGGTTCATCGTCTTGTTGTATGGTGAACTCGGTTTTAATGAGTCGAGGCATGGTGTATGTTGACGTATGGAATGGTTGCCATGTTGGTTCAGGATTCCTTTCACTTTCCGAAATAAGTCTTCAACCCAAACCATCTTTAAAACAACGTTCTTCCACCCATTCACTGTCCAATTTGTGTGTCCAAGTTTGTTGCATGTAAACAAAAGGAACATGTGTCACAGTATGTCAGGGGGAATCTTATTTACTGCTGACTCCTTCTTCGTCCTCAGTGTGGATAAAGAACGGATTAGAATAACGCTTCTGTAAATAGAGCAATCTTAATGCTTTAGGCTTGTACAGGGTTTGCGCTGGGTCTTAAAAAGTTAAAAATTCGATGTTGTTGCCTAGATAGATAGATAGATAGATAGATAGATAGATAGATAGATAGATAGATAGATAGGTCATTTATTAATTTCATTGGGAATGTTACATTTCTGTTATTGGAGCGAATTTCTCTCAGATCGTACCACAGAAGTAAAGCGGATTTTATTTTTTCAGGGATGTGGAAGTGCAAGTTGGGGTTCTCGGCTTGAAAAAAATTAATTTAGGCCTCGGTTAGGGCCAGTTTCTAACAGCGTATTTGTGTGCGTATTTTTGATTGTGTGATATAAGTCTTCATTTTTATTCCTAAAGGTCTTAAAAAGTCCTAAATATGACTTGGTGAAGCCTGCAGAAACCCTGCTATGCAATATCCTGATGAACCACACGGTGGCAACAGAGTCTGTCTTTGCAACTTCATTTATCTACAGCGCCTCAAAAAAGAGAAGAGGTAGTACTTTTGGGGAAAATACTATAGTGGAATGTGGTTACAGTTTTCGCTTGTGAATAAGAATCGCTGAAGTAAGCACCGAGATGAATTACAGTACAGAACCTCTAGTGGAAAACGGAATGGCCCAATTATTCATATATATGGCGATATTAATGACGTCCCCCAGAGTCCGAGGTGGTCCAGAATCAGGGAAGGAGACAGTAGTTCTGAAAGGAATGTACTGTGTGTGTGTGTGTGTGTGTGTGTGTGTGTGTGTGTGTGTGTGTGGGGTGTGTAGTGGCCCGGTCCTGACCAAAGCATGTCTGTTCCACTAATTACAATACAAGCACTCATTATTTTGCACTGAACCATTCAAAACTCATTAACACTCACTCACTCGCACCTACTTGCTCTCATACACCGGACACGCTCTCATTAGGTTTCCATATGCTCAGGAGGACGAACGGCTTTGTTGGCGGTTCTCGTTCGACTCCTCGCTGACGAGCGTGCAGTCTGTTTTAATGGTGCAGTGAGACCTAATTAGTAGCGTCTGTAGATTTTACAGCACCTTGCAAGCCGTTTTCTGTGTCGTAAAAAAGAAAACGTGAATCTAAACGCACCACACAGTCCATGCTAACTCTTAAGTCGGAACGTAGG